>NW_025781168.1:0-5000 GCF_021130785.1 Homalodisca vitripennis | reverse complement strand
ATATACAAATTACCGTAAACTATTTAATATTATATCCGATAATCTTTAACGACCTATGTTACGACGATAAATCTAACGCCATCGCCTAAGCAAATGGTGTTTAGAGGCGGTTTTCTTCAGTGTTAACCATTGTAAAGGTCATAAATATATATGCAACGTCCTGTGACAGGAACTGTACACGTGACGTTGAAAATAAGTGTAGCAAATTCCCCGCCGTTTAACCATTTTGAACATCCAAGAATTTGATGAATAACAATCGGAAAATCATAGGTGGTGTTGAAACACTAAACACCTTTTAATTTAAGCGTTGGACTGGGTCCAATTTATTGGGTAATTTTTTTATTGCCCATAATTATCCTCTCGTTAAATGGCAGCAGCTTCTCGTAAAAATATCTTGCTCTTTCAAAGTGCGCAAATAATGAATCATCAATTGTTGAATATAACCCCATTGGGGGCAACAAAATTTTTTTTTTGTTGGATCATCAAAATTTGAATTATTATATATCGCCAAACTTTCTTGACGAAGGTTTTTCTTTCCAAATAAGATGCGTTAAAATATTGATGCTGCGTGCCTTAGCTTTCACTTAATTCTTTAAATTATTTCAAGATTTACTCTAATTCTGCAAATAACTCAGAAAATATACAACGTCCTCGATTTATCACATTTTCTCTCAACTAAAATAACATATTTCTTTTATAAACAGTTTCATGTACTTTCTCCGGGAGATGTGCCGATGCAGTACGGACAGGTGACTTATTTCCACGAAGTGGTGTTTTTATGAATTCCTAAAATTTTGCTGACAAATTTCATGGTAAATATACTTTCAGATTAGTGGGAACACTTTCTTATTTTTGTTAAAGTTTTCTCTCGACATTCTCACAGATATACTTAAAATTAAATAAATAACGAAATCAAACAATTAAAACAAAAGAAAAAACAACACTAAACGTTATTGTGAATTGGTTTTTCAATATATTTACGAAAAACCGAGGTTAGTCTTTTTTCTCATTTTTATTATTACAACATGCGAACAATTCGAGCATGCAGTCCCCCCCCCCCCCCAACTGTATGAAGTGTTCGGAAATCATAACTTGAAAACATAACCGGTTAGGGTGGGGATACAATTTTTGGTTCCCTCTCAGGTAATAAAACCTGAAAATTATTCGTAATGCTAAGTTAACAATATAAGAGCAATATTAGTTAGGCTAGGAATGAAGGTACCAATAGTTAATCCATAGGGGAAATAAAAGGAAGATAGCTTTAAGGCCGGTCTATGTATACATCTGACCGGTTAGATAGCTAAAGATTTTCTTTTCTACTAAAGTATGGTCCGCTATATAAGTACGTCTGCCCATGATCAATATAAGTTTTTTATTAAGACCCCTAATAAATAAAATTATATCCAATGGCAGATCTCGTCAAATTACTTTCATAATTTTATTTTATTTGAGTCACTTTCAAAATCGTCATGCCGCAATGCAAATCCGGCGCGATAAGATGGTCTGCCATTGTTTATTTTTCCGATAATAATAATAATATATTTTTAAATTACAAAACGGCAGACGTCATCAAATACTTATGAAATTGGCCAAAAATTGATACCTGTCTTACCTGAGCGCCCGCCAATTCGGCCACCTGGAGCTTAGTGACTCCCCATCTCCTGTACAGTGGGTATAGGGGCCTCACTGTACAAAAACTCAGGTCTCATCAAATACATGCAGGTAGCCGACCACTAGCTCTTAGACTAGTAAGTCCTTGTGCAGACGTCGCGGAAAGCAGTCCTGTTGACCTTTTAGGTTTTTTATGTGAGAGCAAGCTATAAACTGTTTATTTGTGTATTGTTTATCTGTTACACTGACCAGCTACTTGTTGTTCAGTGACTTCCTAACTCTTTCATTTATTTGTAAGTTGTCTTACATGAATGTAAATGTTGGAAAATAAAAATATTTATTTATTATTATAAGAAAAGTTAACTATGGGACGTTGTTCAGGGTAGCTGGTCGTATATCACACTAAACGTCCTCAACCCTATGGGTGGTGGAAGAGAGGGGAGGTGGGTTCAAGGTTTTTTTTAAATTTTCAGTAAGGTTTGGTCCTATAGAAAATGTACACGTATACAAAAATGAAGCTGGTAAAATGTTCTACATCTTTTGTTCTTACAGTGCTTTTGCTATCTATTACCGTTAACATACAAGCTCTCGCAAATTAGTAATTTTTCGAAAAAACCCGTGATGGCGACACATTTTATTTTATCCATCTGTCTCCATCCAAATAATATTTGCCAACATTTAGAGAATTAAATTTACTTCAACATGAGTTTTTGTTTTATAATCTTATATGATGTTAATCCAAGTCAGAGTCTTAAAAGATGTTTAATGGAATGAGTGATTTCGGTAGGAACCAGCACTTTACTCTTCAGTACTGTGAGGGTTATTGAGCTAACCCTCAAAGAAATATCATATTGATGTCATGATGACATCTTATTGGTAACTGCTTCTAGCAGTGAAAATGGTGCTAGCGAGGTGTATGGCCGCATGTGGGAACTGCTTTTTTGAGGAATTGAAGTCTCAACGCCTTACGGCAAAATATGTTCTTTTTCAGCCCTTAAGTACTATGGACGTTTAGAATAACGTAAATACTATTAATGGGGTGTGAGACGACAAAAAAATCAAAAGTTCGTGTGAAACAAATAAATTATATTGTCTCGCTTATGTCCTGATTTGTTGTTGAATATTTAAGTTTACTGCGACACTGATTCACCTTTGATCTTTTTAAGTATTTTCATTGTAACTGATAAACAAAATTTCAAGCATTGAAATAAGTGAGAAAATAGTTTTTAAACAGTGTACAAAACCTTTTGACGTTATTTTGAATGTATACAGTTATATAAAGAAACTTAATTTAATGTATAGGATTAAAAAAAGTAATGCAACAACTATGGAGGGATCTGTCAGACCTCAAAAGGTACTTTTTTGTACTAATCATATTATTACAAGGTAGTATTTGAAATATATAAAAGGTTTTCATTCTAAAATCTATAAATTAAACTGTTAAATAATCAGATAAATACATGAAACACAGTTCGACAACAAAATTACAAAATTGTAATAAAGAATTAAATCTAATAACATTTAAATCTAAAAAGGCCAACAATTTAGAAATTAAAATGATTTGAGGAGCTTTCATTAACTATGAGATATTAGTAAAATACATGGTAACAATATTACATGTATTAAATTTTATAAAATTGATTATAATAGTAATATAGTAACCTTCTAAAGTTAAAAGAATTCTTAAAAATGGAAGAATAATAATTTAATTTATATTATGAAAAACAGTTTTCTAAACACTGTTAAAAAGGGATATAACTTCTATTGGTACAAAAATTAATAAAACATTTCACATATAGAATAAAACATTAATTGCTAAATGTATCCTCATGATATATATTCATACATTCTATAAATATTACCGTACCTGTTCCTAATTTGATTTACATTAATTAAAGTAAACACAAACCATAGGATTTTTTGGTTTTATAGTACTTTCAACAAGGAAAATTAGAATAGAAATAAAAGGACTTGCGTCCCCGAAACTTACTTACAGTCCACTGTCGTCGTCCAGCTTATAGAAATGGAAGCCATATTTACGCGGAAGCTGCTACCACAACAGGTCATCTCGCCCGATAAAATCTGGAATCAGCTATAGGACATGGACATTTGTCCTTTATATATTGCATGTGAATTAGGTTTCGTTAATTGAGTAGGTGCAAGTTAAATTTTAACAACAGGTCATGCCCCGATAAATCTTGGAATCCAGCTAAGGACATGAACAGGTTGTCCTTTATAATTTATGCATGTGAATTAAGTCTTTCGGTTAAATTGTAGTAGTGCAAGTTAATTTTTAACAACAGGTCATCCCAGATTAAATTCTGGAATCAGCTAAAGGAACATGAACAGTTGTCCCTTTAATATATTATGCATGTGAATTAGTTTTCGGTTTAATTTGAGTAGGCAAGTTTAATTTTTACAACAGGTCCATCCCGGATAAATCTGGAATCAGCCAAAGGACATAGCAGTTATCCTTTATATTTGCATGTGAATTAGTTTCGGCTTAAATGAATAAGGCAAGTTAGTTTAAAAAAGAGTCATCCCGAGAAATTAAGAAGCAGCTAACGACATAACAGTTATCTTTTATATTTGCATGTGAATTAGTTTCGCTTAATGAATAGGCAATGTTAGTTTAACCAACAGGTCCATCCCGAGAAATTTCTAGCAGCAGCTAACGACATAACAGTTATCTTTTATATTTGCATGTGAATTAGTTTCGCTTAATGAATAGGGCAAGTTAGTTTAACACAACAGGTCATACCCGCCGAGAAATTTAGAAGCAGCTAACGACATAACAGTTATCTTTTATATTTGCATGTGAATTAAGTTTTGTTGAGTAGGCAAAGTTTATGATGTAAATATGTGACAAAATTATTTATATAAAGCTTACAGCAAGCAGGCGATTTGTTTATAATATGTTTAATGGGATCTTTTTTTGTAAGGTAGCGTACTACAAGTAATAAGATTATAAACAAGTCATAAAAATATCTTATTTGATATAATAAGTACTCATGGATTCAGTCTTTTATCTGAAGAAGGAAAAAACGTTACGCTATTACTAAATATTTAATTTTCAAAATTAAAAGTACACTCGGATTATGTCAATTTAAAAATGTATGAAAAACAACACTAAAACCAGTTAAAGTAAACCTTTCCTAGTTGACCTAAAGAACTAGGGTTCAGTCAGCCTTCACCCATAATTGGTCGCTAATGTCGAATTCACATTCAGAAGTCTTCATTCATGGAAGCACGTCCAAACTCACCGTGCTTGTGAATTAGACGGTAAATTCCTGTAAAAGGGTTGACATGTTCTTTGTCTACTTAAGTCCAATATATAGACAGTAGATCTTTCTTTTTCTTCGGGTTTATACCCAGTAGTTTTTGAATAA
>NW_025781167.1:0-40006 GCF_021130785.1 Homalodisca vitripennis | reverse complement strand
CTTCAAAGTATGTTAAATTTGTATCTATAATGATCAGTGAGTCTCAGTCGAGTCAGTCAGTTTTCACATGCGGTGTACTAGTATATTAGATAAAACCAAAGCTAGCACTGAGCTCGAAAGGCGGTGATTTAATAATAATATGTTCTATATAAATAAGAATGATTACAATACCGTTTGTATAAAAGCTTTATGGTTATAAAAAAGAAACAACACATCTGATATATTATATGAATTAAAATAAACTGTTTAAAAAAATTTAAAAATAACCTTTTTGCTAATCGGCTCAGCCACATTTCGCCCGATGTGCTCTAGTTAGCCACTTATACTAGTCACTGGTTTTAACGAAGTAATTACAAATTCAATCTGGATACTGTTTAAATTAATTGGTACCAATTCTTATTCGGAAAAAAATAAATAAGAAAAAAACCCCTAAAATTGCCAATCTCACAAAAAAGATTTTGCATTGAGAAGCGTGATAACAGGCTTACGAAGAAGGTATACAACAAAAAGCTACTGAACCTTTTTTTTGTAGATTCCTATTTAAATGGCTATGTTATATAAAGCGCTTCTAGTTTAAGTCTTTTAAATACGACTCCTTAGGATAAACCGCGTGTACAATCCAATATCGTCTCCAGTAAAAACATTTTCCACTTCAAAATGACAAAAAATTTAGCATTGATATTGGGCCCAAAACCGATCAAAGACTCAGGGATAAAAATTTACTGGACCTTTTTCTGTGATGATCGTCTTATTTTGTATTTAAAATCCGCGCTGTTTTTAATTTACCCTAACATTAAAGATTCTGCCGATATAGAACCCAGAAACAAAATTCTGAAGTAAAACTTGAAAAAAGCGACACATTTAAATGCGTTTTTCCGGCCAAACCATTATGGGATAGGGTAAAAATGTTACTGGACCTTTTTTGTAGATCGCGCCGTTTCCTAAATCCCATTGAAAATTTGTTTTTGAGCTGCGACCAACGTTCGGCCGCTATCGAGCCTGGAAGGTAAATGATTAAGTGAAAATTGCGAAAATTTTACACATAATTGCGTTTTGCGGCCAAAACAATAGAGATAGAGCAAAAATCCACTTGACGTTTTTTGTAGATCACTCCATTCCGACTAACGATTTTTTCTCAGATCCGAGCTAGCTCTAACGGTTCGCCCGCTATCGGGCTTCAAAGAAAAGGCTGCAAGAGTGAAAAGTGCGAAAGTTTGCCAATTTTGTTGAGGGTTTAAAAGTAAAAATATCCGGTTTTCAGACTTTTCCCGGTGGTTTGAAGGTAAAAGCTACGTGCGTGCAAAATTTGGTGTTTCCAGCACTTCTAGAAGTGGGTTAGAATTTCGTATACCCTATCAGTCAGTGAGTTACATATGCGGCTGTATATAATAGGGATAAACAAGCTAGCACTGAGCTCGAAAGGCGATAAAATAATTGTTCTATAAAAATAAGAATGATACAATACCGTATGGTTATAAAAAAGAAACAAAATCTGATATATTCTATGAATTAAATAAACTGTTTAAAAAAATTTAAAATAACCTTTGCTAACGCTCAGCCAATTCGCGATGTGCTCTATTAGCCACTTATACTAGTCACTGGTTTACGAAGTAATACAAATTCAATCTGGAACTGTTATTAATTGTACCAATTCTATTCGGAAAAAAATAAAAAAACCCCTAAAATTGCCAATTCACAAAAAAGATTTTGCCATTGAGAGCGTATAAACAGGCTTACGAAAAGGTATACAACAAAAAGCTACTGAACCTTTTTTGTAATCCTATTAATGGCTATTTAATAAAGTGTTTAAGTTTAAGCTAGGATAAACGCGTTAACCAATATCGTCTCCAGTAAAAACATTTCCACTTCAAAATGACAAAAAATTAGCATTTATTGGCAAAACCGATAAAGATAGGGAAAAAAATTACTGGACCTTTTTTGTAGATCGTCTTATTTTGTATTAAAATCCGCTTTTTAATTTACCCTAACATTAAAGATTCTGCCGATATAGAACCCAGAAACAAAATTCTGAAGTAAAACTTGAAAAAAGCGACACATTTAAATGCGTTTTCCGGCCAAACCATTAAGGATAGGGTAAAATGTTACTGGACCTTTTTTTGTAGATTCGCGCCGTTTCCTAAATCCCCATTGAAAATTTGTTTTTGAGCTGCGACCAACGGTTCGGGGCCCGGCTATCGAGCCTGGTTGTAAGGTAACCATGATTAAGTGAAAATTGTCGGAAAAATTTTACACGATAATTGCGTTTTTCGCCGGCCAAAACAATAGAGATAGAGCAAAAAAATCCACTTTGACGTTTTTTTGTAGATCACTCCTCAGTTCCGACTATACGATTTTATACTCAGATACGAGCTAGCTCTAACGGTTCGCCCGCTATCGGGCTTCAAAGAAAAGGCTCTTGCAAGAGTATGAAGAAGTGCGAAAGTTTGCCACATTTTTGTTGAGGGGTTTAAAAGTAAAAATATCCGGGTTTTTCAGAACTTTTCCCGGTGGTTTGAAAAGGTATTAAAGCTACGTGCGTGCAAAATTTGGTGTTTCCAGCGACTCTTCTAGAAGTGACGGCTTAAGAATTTCGTATACCCTATCCAGTCAGTGATTACATATGCGGCTTGTAATATAATAGGGACTCGCCTTCGGCTCGCTGGGGGCTACCGGGCCCCCAGGCCCCCCTTTTTTGGGTGTTAGCTAAAATTCGGGGATAAGGCGCGTGATGTTATATTTTTTTCTGTTGTTATAATGATGATATCTAGGATCTTATAATACTTTTTTGATTTCCCTTGTTTTTTTTTATTTTGAAATTCGGGGAAAAGGATATGCTTTGAGCTTTATTAGTTAGTGGACTTTGGGAGTTAAAATGTTTACCCATCTTTATCGTAATTTTCCATGATTTCCATTTAAAGTTTTGATTTCATAAAGGCCCTTTGTCGGCTTAACCGTTAAAGATAACGGATAAAAACATTGAACAGCTGCCCCGAACCTTTCTTGTCGGAAATTTGATTTTGTGTTTCGATTCCGTCCGTCAGATTTTAGCTGGCGAGCTTTGGTTTAGCCGAGGAATTTGGGGAAGCTCGGGAGGAAAAAGTCTGCAACTGTTAGTCAGCTATCTTTGAATTGCTTAAATACGACCAAGATTTCTGGCCATCTATAGAGAGATTTTATGGGCTGTACGTAAGGATAATACGACAAAAAGCTACCAACCTTTTTTTTAGATCTCTAGATTGTCTAGTTATTGAACATTTAGAATTTAAGTTATGACCAATGGTTCGGCTGCTACCGCCTCCAGAAACAAAATTTTCATCTAAAAATTATAAAATATTTCCTTTTAAACAGGTTTTTCGGCCAGACCACTTAGGATAGGGCAAAAAGTTACTGGACTTTTTTTGTAGAACACGTCCGTTTACTAAAACTTGTTAAATGACGTGTTTTGAGCTACGACCAAACGTTTAGCCGCTATCAAAGGCCTGGAATGTAAATTTGTAGGCGAAAATTTCCAAATATTTTCACTTAATCGCGTTTTGCGGTCAAAATAATGGAGATATAGTAAATAGTAACTGAACCTTTTTTGTAGATCATATTATTTACTAAAGTTAACCTTTCTTTTATTTTGACCTCCGACCAATTGTTTCGCCGCTATCGACCCCAAAAACAAAGTTTTCACGTGAAAATTACAAAAAAAATTGCACATAATTCACGTTTTTCGGCCAAACCAATGGAGGATAGGGCAAAAAGTTACTGGACCTTTTCTGTAATCGCGCGATTTGCTAATTTGATGGGTCAATCAGATTTGAGCTACGACTTACCGTTCGGCCGCTATCGGGCTCGAAACATTTATTTTTATTGAAAAATCTCTGGAATGTCAAATATTCGAGAGTTTTGTCGCTTAAACCATGGAAGATAGAGCAAAAAGTCACTGGACCCTTTTTGTAGTTCACTTCATTCCTGACCATGAATTTTTCGTCAGATTTGAGCTAGCTCCAACGGTTCGCCCGCTATCGGACTTACAAAAAGGCCTGCAAGGGTAAAAAATGCACTTTTTTCTCGAATTTTTTTTAGGTGTTTAAAAATTAAAAAATCCCGGTTTTCAGAATTTTCCTGTTGGTTATACGGCAAAAGGTACCTGCGTGCCAAATTTCAAGTTTCTAGCATTTCTAGAAGTAGGTTAGAATTTGTATACAGTTATCAGTGAGTGAGTGGTTTCACATGCGGCTGTATAGTATATTAGATAAAACCATTAGAGATACGACAAAAAGTGAAGCTACCTTTCTTGTCGGAAATTTGATTTTGTGTTTCGATTCCGTCGTCAGATTTTAGCTGCGAGCTTTGGTTTAGCCAGGAATGAGCTCGGGAGAAAAGTCTGCACTGGTCAGCTATCTAGAATTGCTAAATACGACCAAGATTTTGCCATTAAGAGAGATTTTAGGGCTTACGTAAGGATATACGACAAAAAGCTACCCAACCTTTTTTTTAGATCTCTAGATTGTCTAGTTATTGAACATTTAGAATTTAAGTTATGACCAATGGTTCGGCTGCTACCGCCTCAGAAACAAAATTTTCATCTAAAAATTATAAAATATTTCCTTTTAAACAGGTTTTTCGGCCAGACCACTTAGGATAGGGCAAAAAGTTAATGGACTTTTTTTGTAGAACACGTCGTTTACTAAAACTTGTTAAATGACGTGTTTTGAGCTACGACCAAACGTTTAGCCGCTATCAAGCCTGGAATGTAAATTTGTAGGCGAAAATTTCCAAATATTTTCACTTAATCGCGTTTTGCGGTCAAAATAATGAGATATAGTAAATAGTAACTGAACCTTTTTTGTAGATCATATTATTTACTAAAGTTAACCTTTCTTTTATTTTGACCTCCGACCAATTGTTTCGCCGCTATCGACCCGAAAACAAAAGTTTTTCACTGTGAAAATTACAAAAAAATTGCACATAATCACGTTTTTTCGGCCAAACCAATGGAGATAGGGCAAAAAGTTACTGGACCTTTTCTGTAGTCGCGCGATTTGCTAATTTGATGGGTCAATCAGATTTGAGCTACGACTTACCGTTCGGCCGCTATCGGCTCGAAACATTATTTTTATTGAAAAATCTCTGGAATGTCAAATATTCGAGAGTTTTGTCGCTTAACCATGGAAGATAGAGCAAAAAGTCACTGGACCCTTTTTGTAGTTCACTTCATTCCTGACCATGAATTTTTCGTCAGATTTGAGCTAGCTCCAACGGTTTCGCCCGCTATCGGACTTACAAAAAAGGCCTGCAAGGGTAAAAAATAGCACTTTTTTTCTCTGAGAATTCTTTTTTTAGGTGTTTAAAATTAAAAAATCCCGGTTTTCAGAATTTTCCTGTTTTGGTATATAGCGAAAAGGTACCTGCGTGCCAAATTTCAAGTTCTAAGCATTTCTAGAAGTAAGGGTTAGAATTTGTATACATTAATGTCAGTGGAGTGACGTGTGTTTCACATGCGGCTGTATAGTATAGTTAAGATAAAACCATTTAGAGATACGACATAAAGTGACTATCCTATTCTATGTCGGAAATTTGATTTTTGTGTTTCGATTCCGTCAGTCAGATTTTAGCTGCGAGCTTTGGTTCTAGCCAGGAATGAGCTCGGGAGAAAAGTGCTGGCACTGGTCAGCTATCTTGAATTGCTAAAATACGACCAAGATTTTGCCATTAAGAGAGATTTTAGGGCTTACGTAAGGATATACGACAAAAAAGCTATCCTCAACCTTTATTTTTTAGATCTCTAGATTGTCTAGTTATTGAACATTTAGAATTTAAGTTATGGACCAATGGTTTCGGCTGCTCACCCGCCTCGCAGAAACAACAAATTTTCATCTAAAAAATTATAAAATATTGTCCTTTTAAAACAGGTTTTTCGGCCAGACACACTTAGGATAGGCGCAAAAAGTTACTGGACTTTTTTTGTAGAACACGTCGTTTACTAAAAACCTTGTTAAATGACGTGTTTTGAGCTACGACCCATAAAAACGTTTAGGGCCGCTATCCAAGCCTGGAATTGGTAAATTTGTAGGCGGAAAATTTCCAAATATTTTCACTTAATCGCGTTTTGCGGTCAAAATAATGGAGATATAGGTAATAGTAACTGAACCTTTTTTTGTAAGATCATAATTATTTACTAAAGTTAATACCTTTTCATATTATTATTTTGACCCTTTCCGACCAATTGGTTTTCGCCGCTATCGACCCAAAAAACAAAGTTTTCAGCGTGAAAATTACAAAAAAATTGAACATTAATCACGTTTTTCGGCCAAACACCAATGGAGGATAGGGCAAAAAGTTACTGGAAACCTTTTCTGTAGAATCGCGCAGATTTGCGATCAATTTGGATGGGTCAATCAGATTTGAGCTACGACTTACCGTTCGGCCCGAGGCTATCGGGCTCGAAAACATTAATTTTTATTGAAAAATCTCTGGAATGTCAAATATTCGAGGAGTTTTGGTACGCTTAAACCATGGAAGATAGAGCTAAAAAGTATCTGGACCCTTTTTGTAGTTCACTTCATTCCTGACCATGGAATTCTTTTTCGTCAGATTTGAGCTAGCGTCCAACGGGTTCGGCCCGCTATCGGACTTACAAAAGAAGGCCTTGCAAGGGTAAAAAATTGCACTTTTTTCCCTCGAATTTTATTTTGGTAGGTGTTTAAAATTATAAAAAAATCCCGGTTTTTTTCAGAAGTTCTTTCCTGTTGGTTTATCGGGCAAAACGTACCTGCGTGCCAAATTTTCAAGTTTTTCTAGCATTTTCTAGAAGCTAGGTTAGAATTTGTATACATTATCAGTGAGTGAGTGGTTTCAACATGCGGCTGTTTATGAGTATATTAGGATTCGAGCGTTTTTTGTCGCTTATCACCATGGAAACTATAGAGACAAAAGATATAGTCACTAGGTCCTTTTCTTCGTAGTTTCATTTCATTCCTGATTAATGAATTTTTCGTCAGATCCGATGCTATGCACCCCCCAGCTCGTAACGGTTCGCCCGCTAAGCGGGGCTTAACAAGAAAATGCTACTAGCAGGGGTAAAGAGATGGCGCGAACTTTTTTTCGGGAATGTTTCTTTGAGGGGTTTAGAAGTAAAAAAGTGCCTGATTTTCAGAGACTTTTTCCCATCCGGGTCATATGTGAAAAGGTAAACCTGCAATGCCAAATTTTCAAGTTTCCAGCACTTCTAGAAAGTATTGTTAGAATTGTGTATCTATATTAATCATTCTTGGTCCGTGAGTGAGTCAGTTTTTTTCACATGCGGCTGTTATAACGTATTTAGAGACTACGCCTTCGGCTCGCTGGGGGCTACGCCCCCAGGCCCACATGATGTCAGGCATTGGCAAATTCGGATGATTAGCGGATAAATTTACGCTTGCAAATTCCGGGGATCAGCCGATTAGTTCCGATGGAATTATAACATTCAGAATCATGTTTATTTTGATTTTATCCCTGGATTTCAGCTACAGACTTCCGTCGTCTTTAGCCCACGGACATACCATTGAAGCAGGAGTGCCCTGCACTGGTTAGCGCTTATTGTGCTAAATGTTTAGTGTAACAAAAATATAATAAAACACCGACATCTAAGTCAGTATTTTTAAAATTGCTTAGGGAGTCTAGTAATTTTTCTCAGGGAGTGTATCTAGTCATGCCAGGACAAATTCTCTAGTGGGGGGTTTAATGTTAACCCAGGTGGTTAAGTCATCATAGGGGGATATTGATTTAACTCAGAAGAAGTATCTGGTGTATACCTTGGTATATTTCCAGGGGGTTTAATGTTAAGACACTTGGGCCGCTTTTGGAGGGTGTTTGTTCTGTAAACATTCAGGAGTTAATCTAGTCATGCCAGGAAATTCCCAGGGGTGATTAATGTTACCGGGGGTTAAGACATCAGGGGGTTTAATTTCCTTTAGGAGGTTATCTGGTCAAACAAGAAAATTCAACGGGGGTGGTTAGTGTTACCGGGGGTTAAGACAACAGAGGGTTTAATTTACTCAGGAGGTTTTCTGGTCAGACCAGAAAATTTCAGGGGGGGGGTTAATGTTACCGGGGGTTAAGACATCAGGGGGTTTAATTTCCTCAGGAGGTTATCTGGTCAAACAAGAAAATTCTAGGGGGGGTTAGTGTTACCGGGGTTAAGACAACAGAGGGTTTAATTTACTCAGGAGGGTTTCTGGTCAGACAGAAAATTCCAGGGGGTTAATGTTACGGGGGTTAAGACATCAGGGGGTTTAGTTTATCCTGGAGGTTATCTGGTCATACCAGGAAATTTCCGGGGGGGATAATGTTACCTGGGGTTAATGACACATGGGCCTATTTTAGAAGATGTTGTGTCTGTGAACATAGTAAAAATTCACTTTATCCCTATATACTATTGACGCTTAGCTAACGTTCAGCCAATTTGTAATGTGGGAGTATATTCACTTGTTAACTGGATTTAGCGGTATTCAGGGAAAGTTTATGTCCGAGCATTAGATTAGGGATCTTGGAGTTAAAAGAATACCTATTTTATCGAATTATCCAGATTTAACCAAAGTTTTGAATTTAAAGGCATTTTGCGGCTAAACCGTTAGAGATACAAGAAAAAGTGACAAGACCTTTCTTGTCAGAAATTTAATTTTGTCTTTTCGATTATGCCATCAGATTTAAGCTACGACCTATAATTTAGGCAGTACAGAGCTTAGGACAAAAGACTGCACTGGGCAGTTTAAAAATGTCACGTAAAACTTAAAAACTCAATACTTAAAACGCGTTTTGCGGTCAAACCAATGGAGATAGAGTAAAGAGTTACTGGCACATTTTTGTAGATCACCTCATTTCCTAACTCCAACGCTTGTCTTATTTCGATCTCAGGACCAATGGTTTCGCCGCTATCGAGCCCGAAAACAAAAGTTTCACGTAAAAATTACAAAAAAATTGCATATAATCACGTTTTTCGGCTGAACCACTGGAGGTAGAGCAAAAAGTCACTGGACCTTTTATGTAGATCGCGCAATTTGCTAATTTGAATGGGTCAATCAGATTTGAGCTACGACCTACCGTTCGGCCACTATCAGGCTCGAAACTTTATTTTAAGCAAAATAATTTCTGGAATGTCAAACATTCCCGCGTTTTGACGCTTAACCACACGAGATAGGACAAAAAGTTCACTGGACCTATTTTGTAGAGCACTTCAGTCCCCACTAACTATTATTCATTCATATCCGCGCTACAACCTACGGTTTAGACGCTACAGAGCCTCAAACGAAAATCTACAAGCGAAAATCGTCAAAATTTGACAATATTTTCGAATTTGAGAGCATGTTTCGGGTGGCCCGGTAGAGATGCGGGGAAGTATAATGTGCCCATTCTGTAGATCATAAAATTTGCTAAAAACCCCTTAAAAATTAGATTTGAGCTACTACCTACGGTTTAGTCGCTAGACGGCTCGAAAGCAAAAAACTACACCAGTTTTTAACCAGTTTTTCAAACCGGTTTTTTTAATTTTTTTGAGGGGTTTGTTAAAATAAAAAATTCCCGGTTTTCAGACTTTTCCTGTTGGTTATAACGGCGAAAGGTACCTGCATATGCCAAATTTCAAGTTTCCAGCACTTCTAGAAGTATGTTTAGAATTGTGTATCTATATATCAGTGAGTGGAGTGAGTCAGTTTCACATGCGGCTGTATAAGTATTTAGACTCGCCTTCGGCTCGCTGGGGGCTACGCCCCCAGGCCCCCATTTGGGTGTTGGCTAAATTCGGGGATAAGCGTAGTTCGGTAATTGGTTAAATTCAGACGTGAAGTTTCCAAATTTTATATATCCGTTCTCGAGAATCTTACGGGTCGTAATGCTTCGCTAACGCTCAGCCAAAAGATGTGTGGTGTATAATATTAATCAATTGATGTGGTAGAAGAGTTAAGTTATGTGTTCGTGAAATTTGGAGACAAGAAGAATTTGGTTTTAAACCAATAGTCAGAGGACGTATGTATACCATAGTTTAATTTTCCGGATTTAGCCAAACTTTTGACTTTGAGGGCGTTTTGCGGCTTAACCGTTTAGAGATACGTGAAAAAGTGACTGGACCTTTCTTGTCGGAAATTTAATTTTATTTTTCGATTCCGTCGTCAGATTTTAGCTGAGACTTTGATTTTGCCAGGAATGAGCTCGAAGAAAAGTCTGCACTGGTCAGCTATCGTGAATTGTTTAGTACAAACATAATAAAAACCGACCTTAAAAGGCAGTATTTTAAGTTGAACAGTTGGTTTAATATCATCAGGAGATTATCTAGTCAAGCCAGGAAATTCCCTGGGGGGGGGGGGTTAACCGGGGGGTTAACACATCAGGGGGTTTAATTTATTCAGGAGGTTATCTGGTCATACCAGGAAATCCCCCCGGTGGGGGGGTGGGGGTGTGTTACCGGGGGTTAATTACACAGTTCGGCCTATTTTTTGAAGGTGTTGTGTCTGTGAACATAATAAAAAACACTCTGTCCCTATCTATTATTGAAGCTTCACTAACGCTCAGCCAACTCCCGACGTGGAGGGGGGTTTTAGTCACTCGGTAACGTAGTAATACAAGGTCAATCTGGAACCAGCACGAATCGCACTAATTATAGTTGCAAGATTTAAAACCCCTAAAAATTGACGACAAAGAATTTGCCTTTTAGAGCATTAACCAGGCTTACGGAAAGATAAACGACAAAATGCTACTGGACCTTTTTTGTTGATTTCATAAATAGCTAGTTATGAAAAGTTTTACATTTAAGCTACGGCCAACGGTTCGGCCACTATCGAGCCCAAAATGTAAGTTTTTAAGTGAAATTTTCGACATAATCACGTTTTACGGCTAAACCATGGAAGATAGAGTAAAAGGTCACTAGACCTTTCTTGTAGATCGCATTATTTTGTAATAAAATAAAATTTTTATTCTGGCCTAGAACTAAGATTTTGTCTGAAATAGAGCCCAGAAAACAAAATCTTGCGTTAAACTTAAAAAATCGATACTTTATAAACGCATAAATGCGGCCAAACCGTTGAGGATAGGGCAAAACGTTACTAAACTTTTTTTGTAGATCACGTGATTTCCTAAATCCGGCTGAAAATTTGTTTTGAGCTACGACCAACCGTTTAGCCGCTATCAAGCCCGGAATGTAAATTTGTAGGCGAAAATTTCCAAATATTTTCACTTAATCGCGTTTTGCGGTCAAACTAATGGAGATATAGTAAAAAGATCACTGAACCTTTTTTGTAGATCATATTATTTCCTAAATCTAACCTTTGTTTTATTTTGGCCTCCGACCATTTGTTTCGCCGCTATCGACCCCAAAAACAAAAGTTTCACGTAAAAGTTACAAAAAAATTGCACATAATCACGTTTTTCGGCCAAACCAATGGAGATAGGGCAAAAAGTCACTGGACCATTTCTGTAGAGCACGTAATTTGCTAATTTGATGGGTCAATCAGATTTGAGCTACGACCTACCGTTCGGCCGCTATCGGGCTCGAAACATTCATTTAAGCGAAAAAATCTCTGGAATGTCAAATGTTCGAGCGTTTTGTCGCTTAACCATGGAAGATAGAGCAAAAAGTCACTGGACCTTTTTTGTAGTTCACTTCATTCCTGACTATGAATTTTTTCGTCAGATCCGAGCTAGCTCCAACGGTTCGCCCGCTATCGGGCTTACAAGAAATGCCTGCAGGGGTAAAAAATGCGCGAATTTTTGCGAATTTTTTTGAGGGGTTTAAAAACAAAAAAGTCCGGTTTTCAGACTTTTTCCTCCGGGTCATATTGTGAAAGGTACCTGCGTGCCAAATTTCAAGTTTCCAGCACTTCTAGAACTATGTTAGAATTTGTATCTATCTATCAGTGAGTGAGTGAGTGAGTGAGTCAGTTTCACATGCGGCTGTATATATATAGGACTCGCCTTCGGCTCGCTGGGGGCTACGCCCCCAGGCCCCTATGATGTACGCTTGCAAATTCGGGGATAAGAGCAATTTGGTGATTGGTAAAATTCGGACATGAGGTCGTGCCAGGAAATTCCCTGGGGGGTTTTAACGTTACCAGGGTTAAGACATCAGGGGGTTATCTGGTTATACCAGGAACTTCCCAAGGGGGGTTAAGAGATATGGTGAGTGGTAAAATTCGGACATGAGGTCATGCCAGGAAATTCCCTGGGGGGGTTTAAAGTTACCAGGGGGGTTAACACATCAGGGCGTTTAATTTACTTAGGAGGTTATCTAGTCATACCAGGAAATCCCGGGGGGGGGGTAATGTTATCGGGGGTTAATGAAACACACCAGGCCCCCTTTCGGGTGTTGGCCAGATTCGGGGATAAGCGGAATTCGGAATTATCTTGGACCTATGTTATTTAATTTTTCAGTTTTAATCAAAATTTTGACTTTAATGGCGTTTTACGGGTTAACCGTTAGAGATACGAGAAAAAAGTAACTGGACCTTTCTTGTCGGAAATTTAATTTTATCTTTCGATTCCGTCGTCAGATTTTTAGCTGCGAACTTTGGTTTAGCTAGGAATGAGCTCGGAAGAAAAGTTTGCACAGGTCAGCTATCGTGAATTGTTTATTATAAACGTAATAAAAACAGACCTTAAAAGGCAGTATTTTAAGTTGAACAGTTGGTTTAATATCATCAGGAGATTATCTAGTCAAGCCAGGAAATTCCCTGGGGGGGGGGGGGTTAATGTTACCGGGGGGTTAACACATCAGGGGGTTTAATTTACTCAGGAGGTTATCTGGTCATACCAGGAAATCCTCGGAGGGGGGTTAATGTTACCGGGGGCTAATGACACACCTGTCCCTATTTTAGACGGTGTTGTGTCTGTGAACAAAATAAAAATTTATTCTGTCCCTATCTACTATTGACGCATAGCTAACGCTCAGCCAACTTATTATGTGGGGTTGTATTCACTCGTTAACCTAGCAAAGCCTGAATCCAGATTGAATTACACAAATATTAGTCACATATAGGCCTAATATATATTTAAAAACTCCAAAAATTTCCAATTCACGACAAATATTTTGCTATTTATCGCGTTTTTCAGGCTTATTAAAGTACATACAGCAAAAAGTTACTGAACGTTTTTTGTAGAACACGTCGTTTACTAAAACTTATCAAGTCTCATTTTTTGAGCTACGACCAACCGTTTAGCCGCTATCAAGCCCGGAATGTAAATTTGTAGGCAAAAATTTCCAAATATTTTCACTTAATCGCGTTTTGCGGTCAAACTAATGGAGATATAGTAAAAAGACACTGAACCTTTTTTTGTAGATCATATTATTTCCTAAATCTAACCTTTGTTTTATTTTGACCTCCGACCATTTGTTTCGCCGCTATCGACCCCAAAAACAAAAGTTTCACGTAAAAGTTACAAAAAAATTGCACATAATCACGTTTTTCGGCCAAACCAATGGAGATAGGGCAAAAAGTCACTGGACCATTTCTGTAGAACACGTAATTTGCTAATTTGATGGGTCAATCAGATTTGAGCTACGACCTACCGTTCGGCCGCTATCGGGCTCGAAACATTCATTTAAGCGAAAAAATCTCTGGAATGTCAAATGTTCGAGCGTTTTGTCGCTTAACCATAGAAGATAGAGCAAAAAGTCACTGGACCTTTTTCGTAGTTCACTCCATTCCTGACCATGAATTTTTCGTCAGATCCGAGCTAGCTCCAACGGTTCGCCCGCTATCGGGCTTACAAGAAATGCCTGCAGGGGAGAAAAATGCGCGAATTTTTGCGAATTTTTTTGAGGGGTTTAAAAACAAAAAAGTCCGGTTTTCAGACTTTTCCTCCGGGTCATATTGTGAAAGGTACCTGCGTGCCAAATTTCAAGTTTCCAGCACTTCTAGAACTATGTTAGAATTTGTATCTATATATCAATCAGTCAGTGAGTGAGTCAGTTTCACATGCGGCTGTATATATATTAGTCTCGCCTTCGGCTCGCTGGGGGCTACGCCCCCAGGCCCCTATGATGTACGCTTGCAAATTCGGGGATAAGAGCAATTTGGTGATTGGTAAAATTCGGACATGAGGTCGTGCCAGGAAATTCCCTGGGGGGTTTAACGTTACCAGGGGTTAAGACATCAGGGGGTTATCTGGTTATACCAGGAACTTCCCAAGGGGGGGTTAAGAGATATGGTGAGTGGTAAAATTCAGACATGAGGTCATGCCAGGAAATTCCCTGGGGGGGTTTAAAGTTACCAGGGGGGTTAACACATCAGGGCGTTTAATTTACTTAGGAGGTTATCTAGTCATACCAGGAAATCCCGGGGGGGGGTAATGTTATCGGGGGTTAATGAAACACACCAGGCCCCCTTTCGGGTGTTGGCCAGATTCGGGAATAAGCGGAATTCGGAATTATCTTGGACCTATGTTATTTAATTTTTCAGTTTTAATCAAAATTTTGACTTTAATGGCGTTTTACGGGTTAACCGTTAGAGATACGAGAAAAAGTAACTGGACCTTTCTTGTCGGAAATTTAATTTTATGTTTCGATTCCGTCGTCAGATTTTAGCTGCGAACTTTGGTTTAGCTAGGAATGAGCTCGGAAGAAAAGTTTGCACAGGTCAGCTATCGTGAATTGTTTATTATAAACGTAATAAAAACAGACCTTAAAAGGCAGTATTTTAAGTTGAACAGTTGGTTTAATATCATCAGGAGATTATCTAGTCAAGCCAGGAAATTCCCTGGGGGGGGGGTTAATGTTACCGGGGGTTAACACATCAGGGGGTTTAATTTACTCAGGAGGTTATCTGGTCATACCAGGAAATCCTCGGAGGGGGGTTAATGTTACCGGGGGCTAATGACACACCTGTCCCTATTTTAGACGGTGTTGTGTCTGTGAACAAAATAAAAATTTATTCTGTCCCTATCTACTATTGACGCATAGCTAACGCTCAGCCAACTTATTATGTGGGGTTGTATTCACTCGTTAACCTAGCAAAGCCTGAATCCAGATTGAATTACACAAATATTAGTCACATATAGGCCTAATATATATTTAAAACTCCAAAAATTTCCAATTCACGACAAATATTTTGCTATTTATCGCGTTTTTTCAGGCTTATTAAAGTACATACAGCAAAAAGTTACTGAACGTTTTTTGTAGAACACGTCGTTTACTAAAACTTATCAAGTCTCATTTTTTGAGCTACGACCAACCGTTTAGCCGCTATCAAGCCCGGAATGTAAATTTGTAGGCAAAAATTTCCAAATATTTTCACTTAATCGCGTTTTGCGGTCAAACTAATGGAGATATAGTAAAAAGACACTGAACCTTTTTTGTATATCATATTATTTCCTAAATCTAACCTTTGTTTTATTTTTACCTCCGACCATTTGTTTCGCCGCTATCGACCCCAAAAACAAAAGTTTCACGTAAAAGTTACAAAAAAATTGCACATAATCACGTTTTTCGGCCAAACCAATGGAGATAGGGCAAAAAGTCACTGGACCATTTCTGTAGAACACGTAATTTGCTAATTTGATGGGTCAATCAGATTTGAGCTACGACCTACCGTTTCGGCCGCTATCGGGCTCGAAACATTCATTTTAAGCGAAAAAATCTCTGGAATGTCAAATGTTCGAGCGTTTTGTCGCTTAACCATAGAAGATAGAGCAAAAAGTCACTGGACCTTTTTTGTAGTTCATTTCATTCCTGACCATGAATTTTTCGTCAGATCCGAGCTAGCTCCAACGGTTCGCCCGCTATCGGGCTTACAAGAAATGCCTGCAGGGGAGAAAAATGCGCGAATTTTTGCGAATTTTTTTGAGGGGTTTAAAAACAAAAAAGTCCGGTTTTCAGACTTTTCCTCCGGGTCATATTGTGAAAGGTACCTGCGTGCCAAATTTCAAGTTTCCAGCACTTCTAGAACTATGTTAGAATTTGTATCTATATATCAATCAGTCAGTGAGTGAGTCAGTTTCACATGCGGCTGTATATATATTAGTCTCGCCTTCGGCTCGCTGGGGGCTACGCCCCCAGGCCCCCTATGATGTACGCTTGCAAATTCGGGGATAAGAGCAATTTGGTGATTGGTAAAATTCGGACATGAGGTCGTGCCAGGAAATTCCCTGGGGGGTTTAACGTTACCAGGGGTTAAGACATCAGGGGGTTATCTGGTTATACCAGGAACTTCCCAAGGGGGGTTAAGAGATATGGTGAGTGGTAAAATTCAGACATGAGGTCATGCCAGGAAATTCCCTGGGGGGGGGGGTTTAAAGTTACCAGGGGGGTTAACACATCAGGGCGTTTAATTTACTTAGGAGGTTATCTAGTCATACCAGGAAATCCCGGGGGGGGGTAATGTTATCGGGGGTTAATGAAACACACCAGGCCCCCTTTCGGGTGTTGGCCAGATTCGGGAATAAGCGGAATTCGGAATTATCTTGGACCTATGTTATTTAATTTTTCAGTTTTAATCAAAATTTTGACTTTAATGGCGTTTTACGGGTTAACCGTTAGAGATACGAGAAAAAGTAACTGGACCTTTCTTGTCGGAAATTTAATTTTATGTTTCGATTCCGTCGTCAGATTTTAGCTGCGAACTTTGGTTTAGCTAGGAATGAGCTCGGAAGAAAAGTTTGCACAGGTCAGCTATCGTGAATTGTTTATTATAAACGTAATAAAAACAGACCTTAAAAGGCAGTATTTTAAGTTGAACAGTTGGTTTAATATCATCAGGAGATTATCTAGTCAAGCCAGGAAATTCCCTGGGGGGGGGGTTAATGTTACCGGGGGGTTAACACATCAGGGGGTTTAATTTACTCAGGAGGTTATCTGGTCATACCAGGAAATCCTCGGAGGGGGGTTAATGTTACCGGGGGCTAATGACACACCTGTCCCTATTTTAGACGGTGTTGTGTCTGTGAACAAAATAAAAATTTATTCTGTCCCTATCTACTATTGACGCATAGCTAACGCTCAGCCAACTTATTATGTGGGGTTGTATTCACTCGTTAACCTAGCAAAGCCTGAATCCAGATTGAATTACACAAATATTAGTCACATATAGGCCTAATATATATTTAAAACTCCAAAAATTTCCAATTCACGACAAATATTTTGCTATTTATCGCGTTTTTCAGGCTTATTAAAGTACATACAGCAAAAAGTTACTGAACGTTTTTTGTAGAACACGTCGTTTACTAAAACTTATCAAGTCTCATTTTTTGAGCTACGACCAACCGTTTAGCCGCTATCAAGCCCGGAATGTAAATTTGTAGGCAAAAATTTCCAAATATTTTCACTTAATCGCGTTTTGCGGTCAAACTAATGGAGATATAGTAAAAAGACACTGAACCTTTTTTGTATATCATATTATTTCCTAAATCTAACCTTTGTTTTATTTTTACCTCCGACCATTTGTTTCGCCGCTATCGACCCCAAAAACAAAAGTTTCACGTAAAAGTTACAAAAAAATTGCACATAATCACGTTTTTTCGGCCAAACCAATGGAGATAGGGCAAAAAGTCACTGGACCATTTTCTGTAGAACACGTAATTTGCTAATTTGATGGGTCAATCAGATTTGAGCTACGACCTACCGTTCGGCCGCTATCGGGCTCGAAACATTCATTTAAGCGAAAAAATCTCTGGAATGTCAAATGTTCGAGCGTTTTGTCGCTTAACCATAGAAGATAGAGCAAAAAGTCACTGGACCTTTTTCGTAGTTCACTCCATTCCTGACCATGAATTTTTCGTCAGATCCGAGCTAGCTCCAACGGTTCGCCCGCTATCGGGCTTACAAGAAATGCCTGCAGGGGAGAAAAATGCGCGAATTTTTGCGAATTTTTTTGAGGGGTTTAAAAACAAAAAAGTCCGGTTTTCAGACTTTTCCTCCGGGTCATATTGTGAAAGGTACCTGCGTGCCAAATTTCAAGTTTCCAGCACTTCTAGAACTATGTTAGAATTTGTATCTATATATCAGTGAGTGAGTCAGTTTCACATGCGGCTGTATATATATTAGTCTCGCCTTCGGCTCGCTGGGGGCTACGCCCCCAGGCCCCTATGATGTACGCTTGCAAATTCGGGGATAAGAGCAATTTGGTGATTGGTAAAATTCGGACATGAGGTCGTGCCAGGAAATTCCCTGGGGGGTTTAACGTTACCAGGGGTTAAGACATCAGGGGGTTATCTGGTTATACCAGGAACTTCCCAAGGGGGGTTAAGAGATATGGTGAGTGGTAAAATTCAGACATGAGGTCATGCCAGGAAATTCCCTGGGGGGGGGTTTAAAGTTACCAGGGGGGTTAACACATCAGGGCGTTTAATTTACTTAGGAGGTTATCTAGTCATACCAGGAAATCCCGGGGGGGGGGTAATGTTATCGGGGGTTAATGAAACACACCAGGCCCCCTTTCGGGTGTTGGCCAGATTCGGGAATAAGCGGAATTCGGAATTATCTTGGACCTATGTTATTTAATTTTTCAGTTTTAATCAAAATTTTGACTTTAATGGCGTTTTTAATACGGGTTAACCGTTAGAGATACGAGAAAAAGTAACTGGACCTTTCTTGTCGGAAATTTAATTTTATGTTTCGATTCCGTCGTCAGATTTTAGCTGCGAACTTTGGTTTAGCTAGGAATGAGCTCGGAAGAAAAGTTTGCACAGGTCAGCTATCGTGAATTGTTTATTATAAACGTAATAAAAACAGACCTTAAAAGGCAGTATTTTAAGTTGAACAGTTGGTTTAATATCATCAGGAGATTATCTAGTCAAGCCAGGAAATTCCCTGGGGGGGGGGTTAATGTTACCGGGGGGTTAACACATCAGGGGGTTTAATTTACTCAGGAGGTTATCTGGTCATACCAGGAAATCCTCGGAGGGGGGTTAATGTTACCGGGGGCTAATGACACACCTGTCCCTATTTTAGACGGTGTTGTGTCTGTGAACAAAATAAAAATTTATTCTGTCCCTATCTACTATTGACGCATAGCTAACGCTCAGCCAACTTATTATGTGGGGTTGTATTCACTCGTTAACCTAGCAAAGCCTGAATCCAGATTGAATTACACAAATATTAGTCACATATAGGCCTAATATATATTTAAAACTCCAAAAATTTCCAATTCACGACAAATATTTTGCTATTTATCGCGTTTTTTCAGGCTTATTAAAGTACATACAGCAAAAAGTTACTGAACGTTTTTTGTAGAACACGTCGTTTACTAAAACTTATCAAGTCTCATTTTTTGAGCTACGACCAACCGTTTTAGCCGCTATCAAGCCCGGAATGTAAATTTGTAGGCAAAAATTTCCAAATATTTTCACTTAATCGCGTTTTGTTGCGGTCAAACTAATGGAGATATAGTAAAAAGACACTGAACCTTTTTTGTATATCATATTATTTCCTAAATCTAACCTTTGTTTTATTTTTACCTCCGACCATTTGTTTCGCCGCTATCGACCCCAAAAACAAAAGTTTCACGTAAAAGTTACAAAAAAATTGCACATAATCACGTTTTTCGGCCAAACCAATGGAGATAGGGCAAAAAGTCACTGGACCATTTCTGTAGAACACGTAATTTGCTAATTTGATGGGTCAATCAGATTTGAGCTACGACCTACCGTTCGCGGCCGCTATCGGGCTCGAAACATTCATTTTAAGCGAAAAAATCTCTGGAATGTCAAATGTTCGAGCGTTTTGTCGCTTAACCATAGAAGATAGAGCAAAAAGTCACTGGACCTTTTTCGTAGTTCACTCCATTCCTGACCATGAATTTTTCGTCAGATCCGAGCTAGCTCCAACGGTTCGCCCGCTATCGGGCTTACAAGAAATGCCTGCAGGGGAGAAAAATGCGCGAATTTTTGCGAATTTTTTTGAGGGGTTTAAAAACAAAAAAGTCCGGTTTTCAGACTTTTCCTCCGGGTCATATTGTGGAAAGGTACCTGCGTGCCAAATTTTCAAGTTTCCAGCACTTCTAGAACTATGTTAGAATTTGTATCTATATATCAATCAGTCAGTGAGTGAGTCAGTTTCACATGCGGCTGTATATATATTAGTCTCGCCTTCGGCTCGCTGGGGGCTACGCCCCCAGGCCCCTATGATGTACGCTTGCAAATTCGGGGATAAGAGCAATTTGGTGATTGGTAAAATTCGGACATGAGGTCGTGCCAGGAAATTCCCTGGGGGGTTTAACGTTACCAGGGGTTAAGACATCAGGGGGTTATCTGGTTATACCAGGAACTTCCCAAGGGGGGTTAAGAGATATGGTGAGTGGTAAAATTCAGACATGAGGTCATGCCAGGAAATTCCCTGGGGGGGGGGTTTAAAGTTACCAGGGGGGTTAACACATCAGGGCGTTTAATTTACTTAGGAGGTTATCTAGTCATACCAGGAAATCCCGGGGGGGGGTAATGTTATCGGGGGTTAATGAAACACACCAGGCCCCCTTTCGGGTGTTGGCCAGATTCGGGGATAAGCGGAATTCGGAATTATCTTGGACCTATGTTATTTAATTTTTTCAGTTTTAATCAAAATTTTGACTTTAATGGCGTTTTACGGGTTAACCGTTAGAGATACGAGAAAAAGTAACTGGACCTTTCTTGTCGGAAATTTAATTTTATGTTTCGATTCCGTCGTCAGATTTTAGCTGCGAACTTTGGTTTAGCTAGGAATGAGCTCGGAAGAAAAGTTTGCACAGGTCAGCTATCGTGAATTGTTTATTATAAACGTAATAAAAACAGACCTTAAAAGGCAGTATTTTAAGTTGAACAGTTGGTTTAATATCATCAGGAGATTATCTAGTCAAGCCAGGAAATTCCCTGGGGGGGGGTTAATGTTACCGGGGGGTTAACACATCAGGGGGTTTAATTTACTCAGGAGGTTATCTGGTCATACCAGGAAATTCCAGGGGGGTTTAATGTTACCTTCTCTAACGCTCAGCCAATTCACGATGTGGGTGGTGTAGTCACTCGTTAAATTTAGTAACACAAGTTAAATCCAGAACAAGAACGGATTGCACAAATTACAGTTCGCATCATATTTTACAATTCCTGATATTGCAAAATACGACCAAGATTTTGCCATTAAGAGAGATTTTAGGGCTTACGTAAGGATATACGACAAAAAGCTACCTAACCTTTTTTTAGATCTCTAGATTGTCTAGTTATTGAGCACTTAGGATTTAAGTTATGATCAGTGGTTCGGCTGCTACCGCCTCCAGAAACAAAATTTTCACCTAAAAATTATAAAATATTTCCTTTTAAACAGGTTTTTTCGGGCCAGACCATTTAGGATAGGGCAAAAAGTTACTGAACGTTTTTTGTAGAACACGTCGTTTACTAAAACTTATTAAATTACGTGTTTTGAGCTACGACCAACCGTTTAGCCGCTATCAAGCCCGGAATGTAAATTTGTAGGCGAAAATTTCCAAATATTTTCACTTAATCGCAATTTGCGGCCAAACTAATGGAGATATAGTAAAAAGACACTGATGGTTTTTTTTTTGTATATCACTTCATTTCCTAAATCCAACCTTTGATTTATTTTACCCGCCATTCAATGATCTCGCCGCTATCGACCCCAAAATCAAAAGTTTTCACGTAAATATTACAAAAAAATTGCACATAATCACGTTTTTCGGCCAAACCAATGGAGATAGGGCAAAAAGTCACTGGACCTTTTCTGTAGATCGCGTAATTTGCTAATTTGATGGGTCAATCAGATTTGAGCTACGACCTACCGTTCGGCCGCTATCGGGCTCGAAACATTATTTTAAAGCGAAAAAATCTCTGGAATGTCAAATGTTCGAGCGTTTTGTCGCTTAACCATGGAAGATAGAGCAAAAAGTCACTGGACCTTTTTTGTAGTTCATTTCATTCCTGATTATGGATTTTTCGTCAGATCCGAGCTAGCTCCAACGGTTCGCCCGCTATCGGGCTTACAAAAAAGGCCTGCAGGGGTGAAAAAATGCATGAATTTTTCTCGAATTTTTTTGAGGGGTTTAAAAGTAAAAATGTCCGGTTTTCAGACTTTTCCTCCGGGTCATATTGTGAAAGGTACCTGCGTGCCAAATTTCAAGTTTCCAGCACTTCTAGAACTATGATAGAATTTGTATCTATATGTCAGTCAGTGAGTGAGTGAGTCAGTTTCACATGCGGCTGTATATAATATTAGACTCGCCTTCGGCTCGCTGGGGGCTACGCCCCCAGGCCCCCTTTTGATGTACGCTTGCCAAATTCGGGGATAAAAATGATTTGGTGATAGGTAAAATTCGGACATTATGTCGTGCCAGGAAATTCCCTGGGGGGGCTTAACGTTACCAGGGGTTAAGACATCAGGGGGTTATCTGGTCATACCAGGAACTTCCCAAGGGGGTTATGAGATTTGGTGATTGTTAAAATTCGGACATGAGTCATGCCAGGAAATTCCCAGGGGGCAGTTAACGTTACCTGGGGATAAGACGTCAGGGAGTTATCTGGTCATACCAGGAACTTCCCAGGGGGGGGGGTTAAGAGATTTGGTGATTGGTAAAATTCGGACATGAGGTCATGCCAGGAAATTCCCTGGGGGGGGGGTTAATGCTACCGGGGGTTAATACATCTGGGGGTTTAATTTACTCAGTTGGTTATTTGGTCATAACAGGAAATTGCGCGGGGGGGTTAATGTTACCGGGGGTTAACGACACACACCAGGCTCCCTTTCGGGTGTTGGCCAAATTCGGGGATAAGCGGAATTCGGAATTATCTTGGACCTATGTTATTTATTTTTCAGTTTTAATCAAAGTTTTGACTTTAATGGCGTTTTTACGGGTTAACCGTTAGAGATACGAGAAAAAGTAACTGGACCTTTCTTGTCGGAAATTTAATTTTGATTGTGCCCTCAGATTTGATCTACGACCTATGGTTTTAGTCGGTACAACGCTTGGGAATAAATGTCTGCACTGGTGGGGAAAAGAGCGATTTGGTGATTGGTAAAATTCGGACATGAGGTCATGCCAGGAATTCCCTGGGGGGGTTTAATGTTACCGGGGAGGTTAACATTTCAGGAGGTTTAATGTACTCAGGAGTTTATCTGGTCATACCAGGAAATCCCGGGGGGGGGGGGTTAATGTTACCGGGGGGTTAAGACACCAGGGGGTTTAATTTACTCAGGAGGTTATCTGATCATACTGGGAAATTCCAGAGGGGGGGTTTATTGTTACTGGGTGTTAACACACACCGTGTTCTATTTTAAGACGGTTGTTGTGTGTGTGAACAAAATAAATACATTCTCTATGTCACTACCTACTATTGGCGTTTAGCTAACGCTCAGCCAATTCCCTGGGGGGGTTGTAATCACTCGGTAACGTAGTAATAATTGTTAAATCCGGAACCAGAATGAATTGAACAAATATTAGTCACATTAGTAGCAAAAAAATCTAAAACAACTCCAAAAATTTTGTAAAAAAAATTCACGATAAATATTTTACTGCTATTGAAATCGCGTTTTTACAGGCTTATTAAAGTACATACAGCAAAAAGTTACTGAACGTTTTTTGTATAGATCTCATAGTTTTCTAGTTACTGAATGATAAAAAGATTTAAACTCCAATCAACGGATCGGCTGATACCGACTCCAGAAACAAGATTTTTATACGTATCAATCACAAAATTTTGCATTTAATCGCGTTTTGCGGTCGAACCATTGTAGATATAGGTCAAAAAGACACTGAACCTCTTTTGTAGATCACTTTATTTGCTAAATCAAACCTTTGTTTTATTTTGACTTCCGACCAATGGTTGTTTCGGCCGCTATCGACACCAAAAACAAAATGTTCACGTGAAAATTACATAAATTTTGCACATAATCACGTATTGCGGTCCAAACCGATAGAGATAGGGCAAAAAGTCACTGGACCTTTTCTGTAGATCACGTAATTTGCTAATTTGATGGGTCAATCAGATTTGAGCTACGACATACCGTTCGGTTCGGCCGCTATCGGGCTCGAAACATTATTTTTAAGCGAAAAAATCTCTGGAATTTCAAATGTTCGAGCGTTTTGTCGCTTAACCATGGAAGATAGAGCAAAAAGTCACTGAACCCTTTTTCGTAGATCACGTCATTCCTGACTAACGAATTTTCCGTCAGATCCGAGCTAGCTCCAACGGTTTTTCGCCCGCTATCGGGCTTACAAGAAATACCTTGCAAGGGAGAAAAATTGCGCGTTTTTTTGTGAATTTTTTTGAGGGGTTTAAAATGAAAAATTCCCGGTTTTCAGACTTTTCCTGTTGGTTATTGCGGCAAAAAGGTACCTGCGTGCAAAATTTCAAGTTTCCAGCACTTCTAGAAGTAGGTTAGAATTTGTATACATATATCAGTCAGTCAGTCAGTTTCACATGCGGCTGTATAGTAGTATATTAGATAACCGTTAGAGATATGACAAAAAGTGACTGCACATTTCTTGTCGGAAATTTAATTTTGTTTTATTTTGCCCTCCGAGCAATGGTCGTTTCGCCACTATCGACCTCAAAAAACAAACTTTTCACGTAAATATTACAAAAGAATTTGCACATAATCACGTTTTTTTTCGCCAAACCAATGGAGATAGGGCAAAAAAGTCACTGGACCTTTTCTGTAGATCGTGTAATTTGCTAATTTGAATGGGTCAATCAGATTTGAGCTACGACCAACGGTTCGGCCGCTATCGGGCTCGAAACATTATTTTTATCGAAAAAAAATCTCTGGAATGTCAAATGTTCGAGCGTTTTGGTCGCATAACCACGGAAGATAGAGCAAAAAGTCACTGGACCTTTTTTGTAGTTCACTCCATTCCTGACCATGAATTTTTCGTCAGATCCGAGCTAGCTCTAACGGTTCGCCCGCTATCGGGCTTACAAAAAAAAGGCCTGCAAGGGTGAAAAATGCATGAATTTTTCTCTCGAATTTTTTTTTTTTTTTGAGGGGGTGGGTTTAAAAGTAAAAAGTCCGGTTTTTCAGACTTTTCCTCCGGGTCATATTGTGAAAGGTACCTGCGTGCCAAATTTCAAGTTTCCAGCACTTCTAGAAGTATGTTAGAATTTGTATCTATATATCAGTGAGTGAGTCAGTTTCACATGCGGCTGTATAAGTATTTAGACTCGCCTTCGGCTCGCTGGGGGCTTACGCCCCCAGGCCCCCATGATGTACGCTTGCAAATTCGGGGATAAGAGAGATTTGGTGGATTTTTTAAAACTCCGACGTGAGGCATACCGGGAAATTCCCTAGGGGGGTTTAATGTTACCAGGAGGTTTAATTTACTCAGGAGGTTATCCGGTCATTCCAGGAAATTCACGGGGGTGGTTAAAGGATTCGGTGTTTGGTAAATTTGATGTACGCTTACAAATTTGGGGATAAGAGAGATTTGGTGATTGTTAAAATTGGAACATGAGGTCATGCCAGGAGATTCCCTGGGGGGGGGGTTTAAATGTTACTGGGGGTAAAGACATCAGGGGGGCTATCCGGTTATACGAGGAACGTCCCATGGGGGGTTAAGAGATTTTGGTGATTGTTAGAATTCGGACATGAGTCATGACAGGAAATAACCCTGGGGGGGGGTTTAATGTTACCAGGAGGGTTAACACATCAGGGGGTGTAATTTACTCAGTTGGTTATCTGGTCATTCCAGGAAATTGCGGGGGGGGTTAATGTTACCGGGGGTCAACGACACACCCCAGGCTCCCTTTCGGGGGTTGGCAAAAATTCGGGGGATAAGCGGAATTCGGAATTAAATTGGACCTATTATTTATTGAATTGAATTTTTCAGTTTTAATCAAAGTTTTGACTTTAATGGCATTTCACGTGTTAACCGTTAGAAGATACAAGAAACAGTGACTGGACCTTTCTTGTCGGAAATTTAATTTTGTCTTTTTTTAAATTTAAAATTCGATTTTACCCTCGGATTTGAGCTACGATCTCTGGTTTAGTCGGTACAACGTTTGGGATAAAAGTCTGCACTGGTCAGCTGTTGTGTAAACAGATTTAGTGTAAATAAATTTAAAAACTACCTTTATCAGATTATTAAGTTGATCAGGGGGTTTAATTTAATCAGGAGTTCATCAACCGAGAAATTCCCGGGAAAGGGGGTTTATGTTCTCGGGGGTTAAAGAAACGCGTGGTACTTTTCTAGTAAATTTGTGTCTGGGCACGAGGAATTTTTATCAAAATAAAAAGTTGATCAGAGGGTTTTAATTAATTACGGGAAATTATCATTCCACGCCAGAGTTTTGACAATGAACTAATATTTCATAAAATAATAAAAAAACACTCTGTCCCCTATCTACTATTAAAGCTTCACTAACGCTCAGCCAACTCCCGATGGTGGTGGGGGGTTTTAGTCACTCGTTAACGTAGTAAATATAAGGTCAATATGAGAACCAGCATGAATCGCATTAATTATAGTTGCAAAATTTAAAACGCCTAAAAGTGACGACAAAGAATTAGCCATTTAGAGCATTTACCAGGCTTACGGAAAGATAAACGATAGAAAAGCTGCTGGGCATTTTTTGTAGATCCTATCAATAGCTACTTACAAAAAGTTTTACATTTAAGGTAGGGCCAACGGTTCGGCCACTATCGAGCACGAAACGTAAGTTTTTAAGTGGAATTTTCAATATAATCACGTTTTACGGCTAAATCATGGAAGATAGAGCAAAAGGTCAGTAGACCTTTTGAGTAGATCGCAATATTTTGTATTAAAATCAAATTTTTAATCTGGGCTAGAACTAAGATTTTGTCTGAAATAGAGCCCAGAAAACAAAAATCTCACGTAAAACTCAAAAATCAAAACTTTAAAACGCGTTATGCGGCCAAACCGTTTGAGGATAGGGCAAAATGTTAACTGAACTTTTTTTGTAGATCACGTGATTTCCTAAATCCCACTGAAAATTTATTTTGAGCTACGACCAACCGTTCTAGCCGTTATCAAGCCCGGGAATGTAAATTTGTAGGCGAAAATTTCCAAATATTTTCATTTAATCGCGTTTTGCGGTCAAACTAATGAAAATATAGTAAAAGATCACTGAACCTTTTTTGTAGATCATATCATTTCCTAAATCTAAAACGTTAGTTCTTATTTTGACCTCCGCCCAATTGGTTTCGCCGCTATCGACCCCAAAAACAAAAGTTTCGCTTTGAAAATTACAAAAAAAATTGGTCACATTAATCACGTTTTTCGGCCAAAACCAATTCGAGATAGGGCAAAAGATCTACTGGTCCTTTTCTGTTAGATCCATTTTCTGTAGATCGCGCAATTTGCTAATTTGATGGGTCAAATCAGATTTGAGCTACGACCAAACGGTTCGGCCGCTATCGGGCTTGAAAACATTATTTTTTATCGAAAAAACTAAAATCTCTGGAATTTTCAAATGTTCGTGCGTTTTGTCGCTTAAACCATGGAAGATAGAGCAAAAAAGTCATTAGACCTTTTTTGTAGTTCATCTTCATTCCTGACCATGAATTTTTCCGTCAGATCCGAGCTAGCTCCAACGGTTCGCCGCTATCGGGCTTACAAAAAATGCCTGCAGGGGTGAAGAATGCGCGATTTTTTTGGGAATTTTTTTGAGGGGTTGAAATGAAAAATTCTCACTTTTCGGGATTTTCCTGGTGGTTACACGTGGAAAGCTATCTGTGTACCAAATTTCAAGTCTCTAACTCATCTGGAAGTAGGTTAGAATTAGTATACGTGAGTGAGTGAGTGCAGTCAGTCAGTTACACATGCGGTTGTATATATATTAGACTCGCCTTCGGCTCGCTGGGGGGCTACGCCCCCAGGCCCCCAAAGTAAAACGCTTGCAAAATTCGGGGATAAGCGGAATTCGGTGGACTGGTTAAGTCCGGACATTAAGTAAATGACAAGGGATTTTAAAAATTGACCTTTTTCATAGATTTTTTTCCGGATTCGTAAAAAACTTTTGACTTTGAGGGCATTTTGCGGTTAAACCGTTAGAGATACGACAAAAAGTGACTGGACCTTTCTTGTTGAGGAAATTTAATTTTGTCTATCGATTGTGCCCTCAGATCTGAATCTACGACCTATGGTTTAGCCAGAAATGAGCTCGGGAGGAAAAGTCTGCACGGGTCAGCTATCTTGAATTGTTTAGTATAAACATAATAAAAACCGACCTCAAGGCAGTATTTTAAAGTCGAACAGGGGGTTTAATATCACCAGGAGACTATCTAGTCAAGGCGAGAAATTCCCTGGGTGGGTGATTAATGTTAAGGAGGTTAAGAGGTACCAAGAGGGGGTTTAATTTCGTCAGGATATTGTCTGGTCATGTTATGAACAAATTCCCAGGGGGGGTTAAACGTTACCGGGGGATATAGTCTCCAGGGGGTTATGCTGGTCATACCAGGATCTTCCCAGGGGGGGGGGGTTTTATTAGAGATTTGGTGACTTGGTAAAATTCGGACATGAGGTCATGGCAGGAAATTCCTGGGGGGGTTTTATGTTACCAGGGGGGTTAACACATCAGGGGGTTGAATGTACAGGAGGTTATCAGGTCATACCAGGAAATCCCCGGGGGGGGGGGGTTAATATTACCGGGGGTTAATGACACACTTGGGCCTTTTTTAGAGGGTATTGTGTCTGTGAACATAATAAATATTCCTCTGTCCCTATCTACTATTGACGCTTAGCTAACGCTCAGCCAACTCCCGAAGTCACTGAACCTTTTCTGTAGAGATCACGTGATTTCCTAAATCCTTTTAAAATTTTGTTTTGAGTTACGACCAACCGTTTAGCCGCTATCAAGCCCCGGAATGTAAATTTTTAGGCGAAAATGTCCAATATTTTTCCACTTAATCGCGTGTTTTGCGGTCAAACTAAGGGAAATATAGTAAAAAGTCACTGGACCTTTTTGTAGGTCATCTTATTTCCTAAATAAAACGTTAGTCTTTATTTTGAGACCTCCGACCAATGGTTTTCGCCGCTATCGACCCCAAAAACAAAAGTTTCGCGTAAAAGTTACAACAAAATTGTACATAATCACGTTTTTCGGCCAAACCAATCGAGATATAGGGCAAAAGATTACTGGACCTTTTCTGTAGATCGCGCAATTTGCTAATTTGATGGGTCAATCAGATTTTTGAGCTACGACCAACGGTTCGGCCGCTATCGGGCTTGAAACATTATTTTTTATCGAAAAAATCTCTGGAATTTCAAATGTTCGAGCGTTTTTGTCGCTTAACCATGGAAGATAGAGCAAAAAGTCATTAGACCTTTTTTGTAGTTCACTTCATTCCTGACCATGAATTTTCCGTCAGATCCGAGCTAGCTCCAACGGTTCGCCCGCTATCGGGCTTACAAAAAATGCCTGCAGGGGTGAAGAATGCGCGATTTTTTGGGAATTTTTTTGAGGGGTTGAAAATGAAAAAATTCTCACTTTTCGGGATTTTCCTGGTGGTTACACGTGGTGGAAAGCTATCTGTGTACCAAATTTCAAGTCTCTAACTCATCTGGAAGTAGGTTAGAAATTAGTATACGTGAGTGACGTGAGTGAGTCAGTCAGTCAGTCAGTTACACATGCGGTTGTATATATATTTAGACTCGCCTTCGGCTCGCTGGGGGCTACGCCCCAGGCCCCCAAAGTAAACGCTTGCAAATTCGGGGGATAAGCGGAATTCCGGTGACTGGTTAAGTCCGGACATTAAGTAAATGACAAGGGATTTAAAAATTGACCTTTTTCATAGATTTTTTTTCCGGATTCGTAAAAACTTTTGACTTTGAGGGCATTTTGCGGTTAAAAACCGTTAGAGATACGACAAAAAGTGACTGGACCTTTCTTGTTGGAAATTTAATTTTGTCTTTCGATTGTGCCCTCAGATCTGATCTACGACCTATGGTTTAGCCAGAAATGAGCTCGGGAGAAAAGTCTGCACGGGTCAGCTATCTTGAATTGTTTAGTATAAACATAATAAAAACCGACCTCAAGGCAGTATTTTAAGTCGAACAGGGGGTTTAATATCACCAGGAGACTATCTAGTCAAGGCGAGAAATTCCCTGGGTGGGTGATTAATGTTAAGGAGGTTAAGACAAAGAGGGGGTTTAATTTCGTCAGGATATTGTCTGGTCATATGAAACAAATTCCCAAGGGGGGGGTTAACGTTACCGGGGGGATAAGTCTCCAGGGGGTTATCTGGTCATACCAGGATCTTCCCAGGGGGGGGGTTTAAGAGATTTGGTGACTGGTAAAATTCGGACATGAGGTCATGGCAGGAAATTCCCTGGGGGGGTTTAATGTTACCAGGGGGGGGTTAACACATCAGGGGGTTGAATGTACAGGAGGTTATCAGGTCATACCAGGAAATCCCCGGGGGGGGGTTAATATTACCGGGGGTTAATGACACACTTGGGCCTTTTTTAGAGGGTATTGTGTCTGTGAACATAATAAATATTCCTCTGTCCCTATCTACTATTGACGCTTAGCTAACGCTCAGCCAACTCCCGAAGTCACTGAACCTTTTCTGTAGATCACGTGATTTCCTAAATCCCGTTTAAAATTTGTTTTGAGTTACGACCAAACCGTTTAGCCGCTATCAAGCCCGGAATGTAAATTTTTTAGGCGAAAATGTCCAATATTTTCACACTTTAATCGCGTTTTGCGGTCAAACTAAGGGAAATATAGTAAAAAGTCACTGGACCTTTTTTTGTAGGTCATCTTATTTCCTAAATAAAACGTTAGTCTTATTTTGACCTCCGACCAATGGTTTCGCCGCTATCGACCCCAAAAACAAAAGTTTCGCGTAAAAGTTACAACAAAATTGTACATAATCACGTTTTTCGGCCAAAACCAATCGAGATAGGGCAAAAGATTACTGGACCTTTTCTGTAGATCGCGCAATTTGCTAATTTGATGGGTCAATCAGATTTGAGCTACGACCAACGGTTCGGCCGCTATCGGGCTTGAAACATTATTTTTATCGAAAAAATCTCTGGAATTTCAAATGTTCGAGCGTTTTGTCGCTTAACCATGGAAGATAGAGCAAAAAGTCATTAGACCTTTTTTGTAGTTCACTTCATTCCTGACCATGAATTTTCCGTCAGATCCGAGCTAGCTCCAACGGTTCGCCCGCTATCGGGCTTACAAAAAATGCCTGCAGGGGTGAAGAATGCGCGATTTTTTGGGAATTTTTTTGAGGGGTTGAAAATGAAAAATTCTCACTTTTCGGGATTTTCCTGGTGGTTACACGTGGAAAGCTATCTGTGTACCAAATTTCAAGTCTCTAACTCATCTGGAAGTAGGTTAGAATTAGTATACGTGGTGAGTGAGTGAGTCAGTCAGTCAGTTACACATGCGGTTGTATATATATTAGACTCGCCTTCGGCTCGCTGGGGGCTACGCCCCCAGGCCCCCAAAGTAAACGCTTGCAAATTCGGGGATAAGCGGAATTCGGTGACTGGTTAAGTCCGGACATTAAGTAAATGACAAGGGATTTAAAAATTGACCTTTTTCATAGATTTTTTTCCGGATTCGTAAAAACTTTTGACTTTGAGGGCATTTTGCGGTTAAAACCGTTAGAGATACGACAAAAAGTGACTGGACCTTTCTTGTTGGAAATTTAATTTTGTCTTTCGATTGTGCCCTCAGATCTGATCTACGACCTATGGTTTAGCCAGAAATGAGCTCGGGAGAAAAGTCTGCACGGGTCAGCTATCTTGAATTGTTTAGTATAAACATAATAAAAACCGACCTCAAGGCAGTATTTTAAGTCGAACAGGGGGTTTAATATCACCAGGAGACTATCTAGTCAAGGCGAGAAATTCCCTGGGTGGGTGATTAATGTTAAGGAGGTTAAGACAAGAGGGGGTTTAATTTTCGTCAGGATATTGTCTGGTCATATGAACAAATTCCCAGGGGGGGTTAACGTTACCGGGGGATAAGTCTCCAGGGGGTTATCTGGTCATACCAGGATCTTCCCAGGGGGGGGGGGGGGGTTAAGAGATTTGGTGACTGGTAAAATTCGGACATGAGGTCATGGCAGGAAATTCCCTGGGGGGGTTTAATGTTACCAGGGGGGTTAAACACATCAGGGGGTTGAATGTACAGGAGGTTATCAGGTCATACCAGGAAATCCCCGGGGGGGGGGGGTTAATATTACCGGGGGTTAATGACACACTTGGGCCTTTTTTAGAGGGTATTGTGTCTGTGAACATAATAAATATTCCTCTGTCCCTATCTACTATTGACGCTTAGCTAACGCTCAGCCAACTCCCGAAGTCACTGAACCTTTTCTGTAGATCACGTGATTTCCTAAATCCCGTTTAAAATTTGTTTTGAGTTACGACCAACCGTTTAGCCGCTATCAAGCCCGGAATGTAAATTTTTAGGCGAAAATGTCCAATATTTTCACTTAATCGCGTTTTGCGGTCAAACTAAGGGAAATATAGTAAAAAGTCACTGGACCTTTTTTGTAGGTCATCTTATTTCCTAAATAAAACGTTAGTCTTATTTTTGACCTCCGACCAATGGTTTCGCCGCTATCGACCCCAAAAACAAAAGTTTCGCGTAAAAGTTACAACAAAATTGTACATAATCACGTTTTTCGGGCCAAACCAATCGAGATAGGGCAAAAGATTACTGGACCTTTTCTGTAGATCGCGCAATTTGCTAATTTGATGGGTCAATCAGATTTGAGCTACGACCAACGGTTCGGCCGCTATCGGGCTTGAAACATTATTTTTATCGAAAAAATCTCTGGAATTTCAAATGTTCGAGCGTTTTGTCGCTTAACCATGGAAGATAGAGCAAAAAGTCATTAGACCTTTTTTGTAGTTCACTTCATTCCTGACCATGAATTTTCCGTCAGATCCGAGCTAGCTCCAACGGTTCGCCCGCTATCGGGCTTACAAAAAATGCCTGCAGGGGTGAAGAATGCGCGATTTTTTGGGAATTTTTTTGAGGGGTTGAAAATGAAAAATTCTCACTTTTCGGGATTTTCCTGGTGGTTACACGTGGAAAGCTATCTGTGTACCAAATTTCAAGTCTCTAACTCATCTGGAAGTAGGTTAGAATTAGTATACGTGAGTGAGTGAGTGAGTCAGTCAGTCAGTCAGTTACACATGCGGTTGTATATATATTAGACTCGCCTTCGGCTCGCTGGGGGCTACGCCCCCAGGCCCCCAAAGTAAACGCTTGCAAATTCGGGGATAAGCGGAATTCGGTGACTGGTTAAGTCCGGACATTAAGTAAATGACAAGGGATTTAAAAATTGACCTTTTTCATAGATTTTTTTCCGGATTCGTAAAAACTTTTGACTTTGAGGGCATTTTGCGGTTAAACCGTTAGAGATACGACAAAAAGTGACTGGACCTTTCTTGTTGGAAATTTAATTTTGTCTTTCGATTGTGCCCTCAGATCTGATCTACGACCTATGGTTTAGCCAGAAATGAGCTCGGGAGAAAAGTCTGCACGGGTCAGCTATCTTGAATTGTTTAGTATAAACATAATAAAAACCGACCTCAAGGCAGTATTTTAAGTCGAACAGGGGGTTTAATATCACCAGGAGACTATCTAGTCAAGGCGAGAAATTCCCTGGGTGGGTGATTAATGTTAAGGAGGTTAAGACAAGAGGGGGTTTAATTTCGTCAGGATATTGTCTGGTCATATGAACAAATTCCCAGGGGGGGTTAACGTTACCGGGGGATAAGTCTCCAGGGGGTTATCTGGTCATACCAGGATCTTCCCAGGGGGGGGGGTTTAAGAGATTTGGTGACTGGTAAAATTCGGACATGAGGTCATGGCAGGAAATTCCCTGGGGGGGTTTAATGTTACCAGGGGGGTTAACACATCAGGGGGTTGAATGTACAGGAGGTTATCAGGTCATACCAGGAAATCCCCGGGGGGGGGGTTAATATTACCGGGGGTTAATGACACACTTGGGCCTTTTTTAGAGGGTATTGTGTCTGTGAACATAATAAATATTCCTCTGTCCCTATCTACTATTGACGCTTAGCTAACGCTCAGCCAACTCCCGAAGTCACTGAACCTTTTCTGTAGATCACGTGATTTCCTAAATCCCGTTTAAAATTTGTTTTGAGTTACGACCAACCGTTTAGCCGCTATCAAGCCCGGAATGTAAATTTTTAGGCGAAAATGTCCAATATTTTCACTTAATCGCGTTTTGCGGTCAAACTAAGGGAAATATAGTAAAAAGTCACTGGACCTTTTTTGTAGGTCATCTTATTTCCTAAATAAAACGTTAGTCTTATTTTGACCTCCGACCAATGGTTTCGCCGCTATCGACCCCAAAAACAAAAGTTTCGCGTAAAAGTTACAACAAAATTGTACATAATCACGTTTTTCGGCCAAACCAATCGAGATAGGGCAAAAGATTACTGGACCTTTTCTGTAGATCGCGCAATTTGCTAATTTGATGGGTCAATCAGATTTGAGCTACGACCAACGGTTCGGCCGCTATCGGGCTTGAAACATTATTTTTTATCGAAAAAATCTCTGGAATTTCAAATGTTCGAGCGTTTTGTCGCTTAACCATGGAAGATAGAGCAAAAAGTCATTAGACCTTTTTTGTAGTTCACTTCATTCCTGACCATGAATTTTCCGTCAGATCCGAGCTAGCTCCAACGGTTCGCCCGCTATCGGGCTTACAAAAAATGCCTGCAGGGGTGAAGAATGCGCGATTTTTTGGGAATTTTTTTGAGGGGTTGAAAATGAAAAATTCTCACTTTTCGGGATTTTCCTGGTGGTTACACGTGGAAAGCTATCTGTGTACCAAATTTCAAGTCTCTAACTCATCTGGAAGTAGGTTAGAATTAGTATACGTGAGTGAGTGAGTGAGTCAGTCAGTCAGTCAGTTACACATGCGGTTGTATATATATTAGACTCGCCTTCGGCTCGCTGGGGGCTACGCCCCCAGGCCCCCAAAGTAAACGCTTGCAAATTCGGGGATAAGCGGAATTCGGTGACTGGTTAAGTCCGGACATTAAGTAAATGACAAGGGATTTAAAAATTGACCTTTTTCATAGATTTTTTTCCGGATTCGTAAAAACTTTTGACTTTGAGGGCATTTTGCGGTTAAACCGTTAGAGATACGACAAAAAGTGACTGGACCTTTCTTGTTGGAAATTTAATTTTGTCTTTCGATTGTGCCCTCAGATCTGATCTACGACCTATGGTTTAGCCAGAAATGAGCTCGGGAGAAAAGTCTGCACGGGTCAGCTATCTTGAATTGTTTAGTATAAAACATAATAAAAAACCGACCTCAAGGCAGTATTTTAAGTCGAACAGGGGGTTTAATAATATCACCAGGAGACTATCTAGTCAAGGCGAGAAATTCCCTGGGTGGGTGATTAATGTTAAGGAGGTTAAGACAAGAGGGGGTTTTAATTTCGTCAGGATATTGTCTGGTCATATGAACAAATTCCCAGGGGGGGTTAACGTTACCGGGGGATAAGTCTCCAGGGGGTTATCTGGTCATACCAGGATCTTCCCAGGGGGGGGGGGGTTAAGAGATTTGGTGACTGGTAAAATTCGGACATGAGGTCATGGCAGGAAATTCCCTGGGGGGGTTTAATGTTACCAGGGGGGTTAACACATCAGGGGGTTGAATGTACAGGAGGTTATCAGGTCATACCAGGAAATCCCCGGGGGGGGGGTTAATATTACCGGGGGTTAATGACACACTTGGGCCTTTTTTAGAGGGTATTGTGTCTGTGAACATAATAAATATTCCTCTGTCCCTATCTACTATTGACGCTTAGCTAACGCTCAGCCAACTCCCGAAGTCACTGAACCTTTTCTGTAGATCACGTGATTTCCTAAATCCCGTTTAAAATTTGTTTTGAGTTACGACCAACCGTTTAGGCCGCTATCAAGCCCGGAATGTAAATTTTTAGGCGAAAATGTCCAATATTTTCACTTAATCGCGTTTTGCGGTCAAACTAAGGGAAATATAGTAAAAAGTCACTGGACCTTTTTTGTAGGTCATCTTATTTCCTAAATAAAACGTTAGTCTTATTTTGACCTCCGACCAATGGTTTCGCCGCTATCGACCCCAAAAACAAAAGTTTCGCGTAAAAGTTACAACAAAATTGTACATAATCACGTTTTTCGGCCAAACCAATCGAGATAGGGCAAAAGATTACTGGACCTTTTCTGTAGATCGCGCAATTTGCTAATTTGATGGGTCAATCAGATTTGAGCTACGACCAACGGTTCGGCCGCTATCGGGCTTGAAACATTATTTTTATCGAAAAAATCTCTGGAATTTCAAATGTTCGAGCGTTTTGTCGCTTAACCATGGAAGATAGAGCAAAAAGTCATTAGACCTTTTTTGTAGTTCACTTCATTCCTGACCATGAATTTTCCGTCAGATCCGAGCTAGCTCCAACGGTTCGCCCGCTATCGGGCTTACAAAAAATGCCTGCAGGGGTGAAGAATGCGCGATTTTTTGGGAATTTTTTTGAGGGGTTGAAAAATGAAAAATTCTCACTTTTCGGGATTTTCCTGGTGGTTACACGTGGAAAGCTATCTGTGTACCAAATTTCAAGTCTCTAACTCATCTGGAAGTAGGTTAGAATTAGTATACGTGAGTGAGTGAGTCAGTCAGTCAGTCAGTTACACATGCGGTTGTATATATATTAGACTCGCCTTCGGCTCGCTGGGGGCTACGCCCCCAGGCCCCCAAAGTAAACGCTTGCAAATTCGGGGATAAGCGGAATTCGGTGACTGGTTAAGTCCGGACATTAAGTAAATGACAAGGGATTTAAAAATTGACCTTTTTCATAGATTTTTTTCCGGATTCGTAAAAACTTTTGACTTTGAGGGCATTTTGCGGTTAAACCGTTAGAGATACGACAAAAAGTGACTGGACCTTTCTTGTTGGAAATTTAATTTTGTCTTTCGATTGTGCCCTCAGATCTGATCTACGACCTATGGTTTAGCCAGAAATGAGCTCGGGAGAAAAGTCTGCACGGGTCAGCTATCTTGAATTGTTTAGTATAAACATAATAAAAACCGACCTCAAGGCAGTATTTTAAGTCGAACAGGGGGTTTAATATCACCAGGAGACTATCTAGTCAAGGCGAGAAATTCCCTGGGTGGGTGATTAATGTTAAGGAGGTTAAGACAAGAGGGGGTTTAATTTCGTCAGGATATTGTCTGGTCATATGAACAAATTCCCAGGGGGGGTTAACGTTACCGGGGGATAAGTCTCCAGGGGGTTATCTGGTCATACCAGGATCTTCCCAGGGGGGGGGGGTTTAAGAGATTTGGTGACTGGTAAAATTCGGACATGAGGTCATGGCAGGAAATTCCCTGGGGGGGTTTAATGTTACCAGGGGGGTTAACACATCAGGGGGTTGAATGTACAGGAGGTTATCAGGTCATACCAGGAAATCCCCGGGGGGGGTTAATATTACCGGGGGTTAATGACACACTTGGGCCTTTTTTAGAGGGTATTGTGTCTGTGAACATAATAAATATTCCTCTGTCCCTATCTACTATTGACGCTTAGCTAACGCTCAGCCAACTCCCGAAGTCACTGAACCTTTTCTGTAGATCACGTGATTTCCTAAATCCCGTTTAAAATTTGTTTTGAGTTACGACCAACCGTTTAGCCGCTATCAAGCCCGGAATGTAAATTTTTAGGCGAAAATGTCCAATATTTTCACTTAATCGCGTTTTGCGGTCAAACTAAGGGAAATATAGTAAAAAGTCACTGGACCTTTTTTGTAGGTCATCTTATTTCCTAAATAAAACGTTAGTCTTATTTTGACCTCCGACCAATGGTTTCGCCGCTATCGACCCCAAAAACAAAAGTTTCGCGTAAAAGTTACAACAAAATTGTACATAATCACGTTTTTCGGCCAAACCAATCGAGATAGGGCAAAAGATTACTGGACCTTTTCTGTAGATCGCGCAATTTGCTAATTTGATGGGTCAATCAGATTTGAGCTACGACCAACGGTTCGGCCGCTATCGGGCTTGAAACATTATTTTTATCGAAAAAATCTCTGGAATTTCAAATGTTCGAGCGTTTTGTCGCTTAACCATGGAAGATAGAGCAAAAAGTCATTAGACCTTTTTTGTAGTTCACTTCATTCCTGACCATGAATTTTCCGTCAGATCCGAGCTAGCTCCAACGGTTCGCCCGCTATCGGGCTTACAAAAAATGCCTGCAGGGGTGAAGAATGCGCGATTTTTTGGGAATTTTTTTGAGGGGTTGAAAATGAAAAATTCTCACTTTTCGGGATTTTCCTGGTGGTTACACGTGGAAAGCTATCTGTGTACCAAATTTCAAGTCTCTAACTCATCTGGAAGTAGGTTAGAATTAGTATACGTACGTGAGTGAGTGAGTCAGTCAGTCAGTCAGTTACACATGCGGTTGTATATATATTAGACTCGCCTTCGGCTCGCTGGGGGCTACGCCCCCAGGCCCCCAAAGTAAACGCTTGCAAATTCGGGGATAAGCGGAATTCGGTGACTGGTTAAGTCCGGACATTAAGTAAATGACAAGGGATTTAAAAATTGACCTTTTTCATAGATTTTTTTCCGGATTCGTAAAAACTTTTGACTTTGAGGGCATTTTGCGGTTTAAACCGTTAGAGATACGACAAAAAGTGACTGGACCTTTCTTGTTGGAAATTTAATTTTGTCTTTCGATTGTGCCCTCAGATCTGATCTACGACCTATGGTTTAGCCAGAAATGAGCTCGGGAGAAAAGTCTGCACGGGTCAGCTATCTTGAATTGTTTAGTATAAAACATAATAAAAACCGACCTCAAGGCAGTATTTTAAGTCGAACAGGGGGTTTAATATCACCAGGAGACTATCTAGTCAAGGCGAGAAATTCCCTGGGTGGGCGTGATTAATGTTAAGGAGGTTAAGACAAGAGGGGGTTTAATTTCGTCAGGATATTGTCTGGTCATATGAACAAATTCCCAGGGGGGGTTAACGTTACCGGGGGATAAGTCTCCAGGGGGTTATCTGGTCATACCAGGATCTTCCCAGGGGGGGGGGTTTAAGAGATTTGGTGACTGGTAAAATTCGGACATGAGGTCATGGCAGGAAATTCCCTGGGGGGGTTTAATGTTACCAGGGGGGGTTAACACATCAGGGGGTTGAATGTACAGGAGGTTATCAGGTCATACCAGGAAATCCCCGGGGGGGGGTTAATATTACCGGGGGTTAATGACACACTTGGGCCTTTTTTAGAGGGTATTGTGTCTGTGAACATAATAAATATTCCTCTGTCCCTATCTACTATTGACGCTTAGCTAACGCTCAGCCAACTCCCGAAGTCACTGAACCTTTTCTGTAGATCACGTGATTTCCTAAATCCCGTTTAAAATTTGTTTTGAGTTACGACCAACCGTTTTAGCCGCTATCAAGCCCGGAATGTAAATTTTTAGGCGAAAATGTCCAATATTTTCACTTAATCGCGTTTTGCGGTCAAACTAAGGGAAATATAGTAAAAAGTCACTGGACCTTTTTTGTAGGTCATCTTATTTCCTAAATAAAACGTTAGTCTTATTTTGACCTCCGACCAATGGTTTCGCCGCTATCGACCCCAAAAACAAAAGTTTCGCGTAAAAGTTACAACAAAATTGTAACATAATCACGTTTTTTTTCTCGGCCAAACCAATCGAGATAGGGCAAAAGATTACTGGACCTTTTCTTTCTGTAGATCGCGCAATTTGCTAATTTGATGGGTCAATCAGATTTGAGCTACGACCAACGGTTCGGCCGGCCGCTATCGGGCTTGAAACATTATTTTTATCGAAAAAAAATCTCTGGAATTTCAAATGTTCGAGCGTTTTGTCGCTTAACCATGGAAGATAGAGCAAAAAAGTCATTAGACCTTTTTTGTAGTTCACTTCATTCCTGACTGCATGAATTTTCCGTCAGATCCGAGCTAGCTCCAACGGTTCGCCCGCTATCGGGCTTACAAAAAATGCCTGCAGGGGTGAAGAATGCGCGATTTTTTGGGAATTTTTTTGAGGGGTTGAAAATGAAAAAATTCTCACTTTTCGGGGATTTTCCTGGTGGTTACACGTGGAAAGCTA
>NW_025781166.1:0-42392 GCF_021130785.1 Homalodisca vitripennis | reverse complement strand
TCCCTATATAGTCAGTAGTGGTTACTAGAGCAAATTATCATTATCATTTAGCTAAACAAGTGAATATATTAATGTTTAAAAACAGAGGAAGTGTATCAAAGATGCTAGGAATATTATGTAATACAGCAGTAGTTAGTGAAACTTTTAGTATATAAAACTAGTTATTAAAATATAAAGATTAGGCTCAAAATCTTTAAAGAAATGTACAGCAACTAATGTACATTAAATTTTTCAAAACCTAAGCTTGAGCCTAGCACAAAAAGCTGTATTTATGAAAGATTGTCTAGTATTGTTTGCGCATTCAACAAATGAATAATACAGCATGATATGTTACTATCTTAATATAGTAGAGCATAATAAAAGATCCTCTTGTTTGGGTACTGATTTGTTATGTGTTAAGCGTCCTGTATGTTGTCAAAACTCTAAAATGGATGGCGAGAAAGAATTCTGTTGAAAACAAAGCCTACAGAGACATGGACAAAAACAGCTAATAAACATAACCGTTACTACACTTGAACAGATTTGACTGCAATCTGCTGATATAATGTCTAGACTTTACTGAGTTTGATCACACCTTGATCTTTTGAATGGTTGAGAATTATAAATACCCTTTGTGCAATTATAATACTAACACATGAGTCTATATACCAGAGTCATTAGGCCAATGATGGTGTATGGCTCAGTGGTATGGTGGCCAAAAGTCCAACAGGTGACTGCCGCAAAAAAACCTGTCAAAGGTACAGCGGTTGGCATGCTTGGGGGCAACGGGTGCCATGAGAGGAAACACCAACCGCTGCTATGGAAGTACTGCTAAACCTCCCACCCCTAGGACATATTCGTCATACGAGAGGCCTAGGATGGCTGCATTACAGACTGAAGTGCAATGGGAACTGGCATTATCACCATGCTAGTAAGCACTCCAAGATCGTTGACATTCTCAAACTGGATATTCTGGAAATGATGTCTGACAGAATGGCAAAGGTTACGGACTAGGAAAACCATTTTCAAGTCAAAATTGTTGAAAGAAGGAATGGTCAAAAGGTGAGCCATGACTACGTGAAGAAGGCTCTAACCTGGTACACGGACGGGTCAAAGACTCTGAAGGGTACTGGGGCAGGGGTCTAGGGAGCCAGACCAAGGGTTAACTTAAGCTTTAGCCTAGGTAAACTGGCATTACAGAGCAAACGCTCAAGATCCCTAGGTGTTTCTTATGCATACGGAAGAGGGGTTGAAACAGGAAAGCATTGTTCAGAAGTTCTCATGGTTTTGTAAAGGCCTGGAATTTGATACAGCTTAAAACCTTGGAGAGGGTGCACAATAAGCCGGATGGCTGAGAGGCAACTACCAGGCCTAGGAAACCTGGCCCTCTGTTACAAAAAAAAAAAAAACACATGAGTGATTTTTATGGATAAAAACTGTGGATATGGGCGGCTTAAATAAGTTTGATGAGCTGTAGAAAAATTACACACTTTAAATATCAATGTGAGACAAATAAAACTAACCAAATCAATTAATCAAATTTTGCTACTCTAACCCTAATGAGTATTATTAATCAAAGGTAAAACAATAATTAAAATATGTTGTTTGAAGTCAACTCAGAGAACTCTTGATTTTACCGTTATTCTTGATTTGCCAAGATATTTAAATCTATAAACGGAAACTGTAAAAATTATTTTCAGCCTGAATATCGTTCAAGCAGTGAATAATCGACAATGGACTCGATTTGGAGAAGAACTTTCTCTCGAGACTAAATTTATGTTATGAAATTTCAAATATTACTTTTTAAATGTTTACCGTTTACTTTATTATTAATAAATTTAAGCAAATATAATTAACACCACAAAAAATTTATCTTGAGTTCTTGAACTCAATTTAGGATGAGTTCGTCATAGATTTTGTTGCCATTAATATCTTTTAATCTTTTTCCTCCCTCCCCCATCCAGAGATATGAGATTATAGATATAAGTATACTACTTTTAAGAATAAACAAGTCTTCGCGTTTTAGGACTTGTCAAACCTACAGAAACGTATTTGGGAGGATTGAATACAGAATCGAATAGTAGTCTTAATATTGAAATATAGCCTTAATATCTATTATTCAAAATACATCAAAATGAATTTCAGTACATGCGAAATGAATAAAATTATCAACGGGAATAATTGAAGTTAAACTCACAATATATATATATATATATATATATATATATATATATATATATATATCTCTGGACTATGAAAAGAATAATTCTCTTAATTCTTAATTTTGAAATTATTAATTACAAAATTATTTAATCATACAATAGTTTTTTATTGATTAACTATTCAATGAATGATTATTTGTAAACACGAACGTGAAACAAAAAAACAATGTTTCTTTTACACATATTTGTAAAAATACCATTTTAAGATATTTTAATCAATGATTTAAATCTATTTAAAATATCATTGAGAAGAAGCCCTGTAGTTTAAATTTGAAAAGCGAGTCTTTCAGTTGGAATTGAAATAATAGGTACAAAAAGATATTATTTATTAAGTTCGTAAATTATAGTTATGGCTTATTTATTAAAGGCAAAAATTGCAAAGGATATTCCAACCTTTTTGGCATGGGCAATTCCAATGACAAAGAACACAATTGCGGTAAGGGAAGTAAGACAAGCCTAGAGTTGTCTGTTAGAAACACTTGGCACAGATAAAATATTAGAATATATATTCTAATTTCATTATAAATAGATAAATCGTATTTTATTCTATATATCAATAAATATTCCTATCACTAATTATTAATTATATAATGTACCACTGAAGTAAAGTTGCAGCTAATCCCTACTGTAACTATACTTGGAATAATATTGTAACCCATAATTTTTATACGTTATGCAAACATATCAAATATTCTTAAATGACATAAAATCTAATTTGAAAAACTATTGCTAATAATACAGGAAACAAAATGTTATGCACAATTACTTAATTGGAAAGCAAGAAATGTAAAAGTAATAAACAATTTTAAATGTTTTGTAAACTTGTAAATTTAGATTAGCACTTCAATAATGTTTCATACGTCATGCTACTTAAATAACATTACCAATTCAGCTTCCTAATTGACATTATATTATGTATAGACTGTCTTGTTATCTGTATTAATAGGAACAATTTATATATTCGTCTGTAAACTATATTATAAAAAAATCAGTACGGTAAAGAAGTACGTTGTTAACATATGATTGATATTTAACACATTCAATAAATGATTGCTTACTTGACCTGCTCCACCGAAGTTATAAGGGCCGCATGAGCTGAAAAAATGCTTTACCGATCGATGACGGGTTCCCCATGGGTGATTTTCAGGGCTATTGGTGTTGCTGAGTTTTTTGCTGCTGGAATCTTCAACGTCTTCAACTAATTTAAAGTTATTGCTGAATACATATGTATCTTGGAGAAACTCATTTAGTGCCTCCAACCACTGGTAAATAAAACTCTCACCAACGTTCTCCCTAAAACATAGAACTAACATGTATTCCCTATACTACTAATAATCATTATTCCAGAATAATACCGAGACTCTCAAATCGACGTGTATTCAGTATACCAATAATAACCATTATTCCCAGTATGATTTCCACATTGTTAAACCAACGTTTATTCACTATACTACTAATAACCATTATTCCCAGTTATGATATCCACATTGTCAAACCAACGTTTTATTCACTATACTATTTCTAAACATTACTCAAAGTATAATATCCAGACTCTCAAATCAACTTTGTATTCACTATACTACTAATAACCATTATTCCCAGTTTGATATCAACATTGTCAAACCAACGCTTATTTACTACACTACTTCTAAACATTACTCAAAGTATAATATCCAAACTCTCAAATCAACTTTGTATTCACTATACTACTAATAACCATTATTCCCAGTTTGATATCAACATTGTCAAACCAACGTTTTATTCACTATAATACTTCTAAACATTACTCAAAAGTAATAATATCCAGACTCTCAAATGAACTTTATTCACTATAACCACTAATAACCATTATTCCCAGTATGATATCAACATTGTCAAACCAAAGTTTTTCATTATCTTACTTCTTAGCATTACTCCTAGTATGATACTGAAACTCTCTAAGCAACATGTCTTCACTATTCAACTTCTAACCATTACCTCCAGTACAATATCAAGAGTCAAATCGATGTGTATCATATGACTATAATACTTTTAATCATTACTCCTATTATAACATTGAGATCCTCAAATCAAATTGTATTTACTATATTACTTCTAAAAAATACTCTTACTATAATAAACCGGATTCTGAAATATAAATATATATATATATATATAAATATGTAAAACTATAAATAAAAAATTGTGTTCAAAAATATTAAAGAAAAGCCCAACTTTCAAATCAAAATATATGTATGATAAATTCGCCTTTTGTGTTTAAGTGGAAATTTGAGAAACAAAATTTAGACATAGATCTCAACAATTAGTTCAAATTGGTTTCATAAAACCAATAATAGGTTGTGATCTACCTTTACCAGTTTCTTGCCAAACTTTTATCTTTAGTACCGTATTATGTTTCCAGACAAGCTAATTTTAAATCAAAGTTATGCAATTTTTCAACGTTGAAAATTAATAAAAAACCCGTTATAAAATTTTTCCTTCAAAATACATACTACTTGTTTATCAAAATAGTTAACTATGATTTAATAAATTGACATTTGTATTATTACTTATTAAATATTATAGACCACTGTATGTAAAAAAATAAATTTATATTATAAAAATTTTAAACAGATACAGTACTCTTCGTCTGGATCACTTCATGCAGTCACAGCTTACAGAAGAGAATATGGTTACATTTAATTTTTGATTTCAAAATTTTTCAGGTTGTAAGACACATACTCCTTAACCTACAAAATATTTTAGAATTTAAGTAAACATGAATTGCTAAATTGTGTTGCTAAGCAATAACACGAAACAGCTGGACCGATTTGGTTAATTAATTTTAATGATACATGCATTGAATTCCGAGGAAGGTTTGGTTAAGGAAAATAAATATGAAAGGTATTTCGAAATACTTAAGAATCCTAGAAAATATTTATAATATTCAGATAAGTCAGATAACAATTTTTTGAAAGATGTTCAAAGAGGCAAAAGCATTGGTTAATATTTAAATAAAAAAATAATACAGGGCTTCATCAGTAGTATAATGCAGATTGGCAAAGTCATTAATTTTTACTTATGATTGAACCGTTGACAAATAAAACCAGGTAATTCAGTTTAAAATATTATTTAAACGCTGTTATAATCCCACCTGTTGTAATGGACAAAGCCGTGAATTGTTGCATTTAAGATCATTTAAAACTGGTTGCCTCCCTTAATATTGTGGTAGAGCATTGTTACTGTAGTTAGAGGATAAGCATAGGCACACTCTGCATACTATCCCAGAACCAGGGAAAACTGCGACGGAAATAGATGCTTAGTCTTATAAGCTGTATGCACATATATTACTTAATCTCTATAAAAGAAATAAAAATGACTTATCAACAAAAAACATTGTTGGCCGAAAAAAGACCTTTCTTAATCTAAGACTTATTAAAAATCCCTTATATGTTATATGTTTATTTTCTTCGTCAGTCAAACAACATAAACTCAACTGTGGAACCGTAAAAGATTAGTGCGGTAGTGAACAGATAAACCCATTACTGACCGCATTAACTTTTCCGCGTTAGGGTCAGTAGTTTTATGTATGAGCAAGAGGTAAACACGATTGTTTTGTATCGTATTACTACCAATTGTTTATCACAAGAGGATATTTAACCTGCTGATATTTAGTGTTAGTGCCAATATGTTTGTTAGAAAAAGACGCTTTTAAAGTTCGAAGTCTAAAGCTGTCCCAAAGATTTTTTTTGGAAAGGATCCGTTTGAAATAGCTATACTCCAACGCTTAAACAAGTACTATTGAGGTAAAATATCTGTAAGCTGATTACAAGTTAGCAGTAGTGGGAATCGCTGTGCACGTCTGAATATCGCAAGGTTTGCTTATCAGTCATTTACGATAATTTTAAATAATAAAGTTACACAACACAAACAAAAATCAAGGAGTTGAAAGATTGGCGGAATGGCGTGTTCTGAAAATTTATGACTTTAAACAGGTGAAAGTGAAAAATCACACAAAGAGCTGTGTGGTGAGAGGATTAACAGCTATGCGGATGCTTCTAGTCATATTTGTCAAGGAAATGTTGAACTTGAGCATTAACTGGCGTAATGACCATGGGCGATGGATTCTCAAATTTCGAAAAACTTATGGAAGCAATGAATGTGAGATGCATGAGTTAAAAGACATTCGACCGATATCACGGCATGGTATGATCGGGCTGGTAGGAGACAGCGCTAGAGCAGATGAAGCTGGAATCTGAAGATGAGATACCCTTGACTTGGGAACGAGATGACGTACAGTATGACAAAATGAGAGAAACTTTGCAAACATGTGAAAGATTATTTATCTAGAACATCTAACATAACTTCCCTTATCTGGAAAAAACCTGTTTTCATTTTTATGACTTTTCAAGTAGTAACTTTCTCTTTCCCTTCACCACGCCTCCAAAACCCGCTCATCTGCACATTTTCTTGTGATTACTACTTCACAAATAAATATTTTTCCCTCTTATTTACCTCGTATTTGACGTGTATAATACTTAGAAAAATGGACTCCGAATCATTAGAAGAGCGTCTTAATTTGGTGCCATAATACTTTCATAAAGTATTAGTGGAGACAAATATTTATTATTAAATCTTTATTAATAGTTTTGAATTATATTTTATAACTCAGTTATTTAGTTCACTGCCTAGTTATAATAAATATATTAACGCTTGATTAAAAGTATGCACAGTTACAGTAGCCTTCTTCATGCTTCCAACACGTAAATCTTGGCAATACCCCTAGGAGAGGCAGAGTAAAAATGTAAAATGAAGAGTTCCTCACATTTTGCAGGATTTTATGTATTTCTATCCATACGGGGTTTTCTGAAAATAATGTATTATTCGTTTGACAATTTGATATATCAAACTGAACATTAATGGTCTGGCCATTTTTGGCAATAGTTTCTAAATTATTGACATCGACAATATAAAAGTCTAATTCTTTTAAAAGTCACTTTACTTAGAAAAATTTTATGGCCTCTATTTTTAATATTATTTTTATTCCTTACAAGGGGTTTGCCAAGATGTAGAAATTGGAAAGGTTAGAGCGTACGCAGTTCCATTTAATACATCAAGTATTTGCTGTTTGTCTCAACGCATGTGGAATAACAAAATACTAAGCAAGATGGAGCTAAAAAATTATATTACAAAGATTATTTTGGCTTGGTCTATAGAGTGCTTGGCAGTAATTACAAGACATCCTTTACAAAACATGTCCTGACTAACTCATTGACTTACCGATTCATCAGCGCTCGGCAAAATTAATGAAAGATAAATACACAAAACGTGGTACGTAGGATTATATTTTGCCTTAGAGAGCAATATATATATAAATAGCGTTCACGAAAGGGTGTCTCAAACTTCTATGGTTGAAAGTACTTATAATTTCAATTAAAATTAAGTACTGAAACCAATAATTATGAAGGAGTTCACTAGATGTACGAATATACGTAGAGATTTACCATATTGAGTTTTTCTTACTCATAAGATACAAATTTGAAATATATAGGAAACCTTGAAAACATATAAAAAATAAACATTTAAAATGTTTAAAAATAAGTTGTTCGATGTCTTTTTACGCTTTTCTGAAATTCTGCACAAACAATATTTTCGGTTTTAATACTTATAAATTTTAGCCGTGTTTTTATTTTTTGCTTGTGAAAATCTTTCTTTTTTATTTCTTTAATTGTATAGATCTGTAATGTTAAGATACCCAATTTTTCAAAGTATCTATTTGTATTTTTAAACATTGATGAATGTAAATTAGACATATTTTAACTCTTTTATCAAATGGTAATCCTTTGATTTAACAAATAACAAATATAAACAAAATATTACCGGAAATAACTGACCACGTTTGCCATATTTCATTCCTGACCAGGTTGGGCAGTATGAAATTTATATAATAAAACAGGTCGACAGCAAAATGTTTTAACTAACTAAAATAGATTATAGTTCAAGTAAATGAGTCTATCGTGTATGTATTGAAAGATAAACAATCCTTGTTTTATTTTTATTGCTTACAAATAAGCAGCTTAAAGTCTTAAATACGTGTTTGCTATTTATCTTAGAATTCGAAATTTACGGTATAAATGTCTGTACAGTATTTTCATAATAGAAATCTAAATTAAAAATCAACAAAACAACAATCAGAAGACTAACGTCATTAAGAGTACAGTATTAAAAATAAGGAAACATTCATAAAATGTACATATTTTTGAGTAAATATCAAATCTTTAATTTATACGAAAACGTATTTTAGGTTCTAAAATCTTTCTCGTTTTGTGGAAATTAATTAAAATGCTTAGTTCCAATTTACTGAAAGGAATGCTCATAACGCAACGTCATCAGCAAACGATTACATTCAACCAAGAAAAATCAGGTTTAATAGGTTACTTATATAAACAACAATATAATTGAGCGGGTCATAGAACATTACGGTAAACCGGCCTTAACAAAGTAAGGGCTAATAAACTTAGAAATCCTGACCTGTTGTATTTTACTGTTCAAAAAGCTTTTAATCCAATTATGGGCGTTTTCTATTATTCATTCCATTTTTAATTTTGTTGATACAGTTTTTTGGTATACAATAACAAACACTTTTTAAAATAAATAATTAAACCTGTTGATTTTCCACTATTATTTAAGCTGCAAACGATTTTCTTTATACATAAACTAATATTGCCTGTTCAGTTTGTGTTCCTTTCCTAAAACTAAAGTAAAAAGGACAAAAAAGTGTTATTCTATCAAAAAGTTGATCAATTTCTCTTATATTTCGATGATTTTAGACAATATTTATAACAAACTTATTGGTCTTGGATTGTTTAATTAGTATGACGTTGTTTTCTAGAATATTGTAATACCGTTAATTAATTTCAATAATAATGGAAATTTCCTCATGCCAACGGCGTATTAAAATATTTAAATAAACTCTTACTAATGAAGAAATAGATTTATAGCAATAATGTATTTTGATTTATTGTTTTTATTGTATAAAGTTAATAACTGATATTGTACAATATTGCTATTAGTATCGTATTATATTGCAGTATTATTGTGACTAATCTTTTGTATTTTTAAAATGTTTATATTATTATAGGTTTACTTGTTTATAAATTTAGACAATTTTGTATATTTTTTTGCTCCTCCAAAACATATATGGTTAAATAATAATGTTTGAATACAGTTTGTCTTTTAAATTAAAAAATACAATTTTATACAGAATCTCGTGCTTTTATATCTCAGTAAACATATTTAGTACTTTTTATTTATAATTGTTTTAGTATAGTAGTAGTTTAGTAACTTTTTCTGCTGAGAAATGAAAAACTATAAGCAAAAGCGGAGAATTAGGGCAGATAGTATATGAATAGAGGATTTTAAAAGTAAGCTGTGAAGTGTTGAAAAGTAACTAATCAAAATGAACATATTTTACTTTTGCACAGACTTTAGACTGGGGTTTAGACATTTCTTGTAACTAAAGTTCTTTTTTGATTTCATTATTATTAGTTGTTGGCAGTTCTGATTTAAATTTTATTACTCGTACCACATGTTATATGACAGTCTAGAGTACATTATTATATTAAAATTAAAATTAAGTATATTCTAGAAACTATGTAAACATGAATCATCTTGTCAGCTTCCTTTATAATTAATTTAACCATATATTTTGTATTATTTTCTGTGTTATTGTAATGTAAAATTGTGTCTAACTGATAATAAATAAGTTATAACTATTTTACAATGGAAAATGTCTTAAAACAATTGTAATCGGCTTTAAATAAGTATAAATCACAGAATAAAAACAGTACACTAGCAAACATAAAACAAATATTAAAAATACATTTTAAAACGTTTTTCATGCATATTAAACAGTTTTGAGAACACATTATGGTGACTTACTTGTCTTTGTTCTTAACTGTGTTGAAACAGAAGATAGGACCGCGCATCTCTATACTAGAGCGCACAGCGAAATAGTAATGGCGCACGAGCACTACGTCTATAAGTACTGGCGACTGGTGGAAGGGGATGTAGTGTGGAGGGGAAAGTGAGACGGGCCGAATGTTGCCGAGTCTATCCGAGTACTACGAGAGTGTTAGAATGGTGGTTATGGCAGCGAGTAACTACGCAGAGGACAGGCATAGTTGGTTAAAAACTTGACATTCAAAATTTGTAGACCTACTAATTAAAATTAAACTATGTTAAGCAATATCACCCATAATAAAAAATAATCGTAGTAATGTAGCAAGACTTGTACCCAAACCCTTTTGAAGGACGTTAATGATCCTAAAAAGCAAAATAATTTTTATAAATAATACAAAAAATAACTACTCACTGATTTATGAAGCTATGTCACAATGGTCTCCACACGATCTAGTATTAATTTTACGGGAGTAGTCCGATTGGGAACAGATATGGGAAGGGAGGAAGAAGAAGGAGAGAGAGAGAGAGAGAGAGAGAGAGAGTGAGAGAGACGAGAGAGAGAGAGAGAGAGAGAGACGAGAGATGAGAGGAGAGAGAGAGAGAGAGTGAGACGAGAGAGAGAGAGAAAGCGAGAATACTGATTTATCTACAATTTAATAATTTCAGTTAGGTTTATATTCTAAACAATTAGGTATAATGGTTTTATACTTCCATTCGATCCTCAAATGCTATTAGTTTTTAAACTATATAACAAAAAACTGTTGTAATTCTCTCTATTCAATTTCATCAAAATAAAAATCATTAAATTCAACTAATTTAATAAAGTTTATAATTAAGGAAAACTAAGACGATTATAACAAACGGAGATTATTTCAATAATAACTAGAGTGTTAATTATTAATAACTGACATAATATTCTTCTGCTCCTAATTATGGGAGCACAAAAATTAATTATTACACAAGGTATTAGCATTGTTATTAATTAGGTATGAAAGTGTAATAATTTAAATCAAACATGTAAGGTAACTAATCTAAATTATTTATCCCTTTGTACTCTAATTAAAAATATATTGATCAAATAAAATTCTCTTTATAAGGTTTTTAAAAAAAAATTCTATATAACTTAGTGCGTTTTATATGTTATAAACAAATTTTTGAAATTCAATGACAAAAATAAATTTTATGATTACACATATTACTGTTAGTAAACATTACCAACAATCATCATCATGAATTATCTCAAAATAAACGTGAAAATAATCAATCAATTCGTATGAAAATGTTAGTTTGCACAAACAATTCCATGTTACTACAAGCTGAGCAGCGCACCCCTGTACAACCGCCCTATTATCTTTACAATTCTGACTCTAGATTATGCTGTTATTGGAATGCTGTAGACGTTAGTTAACCTATATTAGATGCCGAACTAAAGAGTGTAGGTGTATTTTTGCACTTTGTAGAGATGTTTTAAGATGTGGTTATATACAGTATTCATTGATTTCAATAACAATATTTTCCTACAGAAATATAAAAAGCATACGCACTTTAATCTGGCCATTAAGTAGAGAATAAAAGATGAAAACGAGGTCGTATTGAACGAGAAACATGTAGTTTTATTTAAAAACAGGAACATCTAATTTGGCATAATATCTAGTTAAATATCTGTACAGAATAGAGGTAAACGATGCATGGCAGGGATCCAGTTTTGTATTTCTTTGATCATGAGAAATGTGTTTACCACAACAGGAATTATTACTGTTTTATCAACACTAATAATGTTTTAATAAGTTCTCTTTAATGTAAGTATTCTTACCTCTTGGACTATTGGTATTTAATTTATGCACATTCTTAGTTTCCGTTCTATTGTTTTTATTACACTCAGCATATGTAGCCTATAGTTTTGGAGATTCGATATAGAATTTCAACCATGAACTTCTTTTTGAGAAAGCACTATAACGAGTGTTGTTAAAGCTAGTGTTCGAGTGTTGTAAATTAATGACTTTAAGTCGTGTCCGTTCTCCTTATTTTAACACATAAGGAAATGTTTGTCAGCAATAGGTAACTTTATTAGAATTCTGTGAGTTTTGACGTCAATTTCTTTCCTCTATGTTAACGTCATATATATATTCGTTAGCACATTCACCCGGCAAGTGAGAGATCCGAGTTCGACTCCCGGCGGAGCAAGTTACTTTTTGCGATTCAATGTTTATTGAATTTAAATAAGGCTATTGCCATTTATACAATTTAATATATATATATATATATATATATATATATATATATATATATATATATATATATATATATTATATATATATATATATATATATATATTTAGGCCGAGGATACACGTGTCTTTTAATGTAATTTAAATAAAATAATTTACGACTCCACGTCCGTTATGAGGAAAATAGTTTTATAACGAAGTAAACTTAGCTGAATTAGTATGATTTTTGATATTATTTCGTTAATTGCGTTGGATTTTTTACACTTGTGAGCTGCAAAGTTCGTCAGGCGAACGAAGTTGTTTTCTAACATTTGTTCTACCATAACTTTGTGTTGCCCCGCTAGTAGTGTAATTAGATATCGGACAAGTATTAGATATGACAGCTTACAAGTTATATAAAAAAACAAAAATTATGAAGGTACTTATCAACTTACAAATAATAGCGTTCCTGTTCATTGTAAAAAGAAAATTTATCTAGTTAAATTAGACATTATGGGAAGTTTCAAAATTAGTGCTATTGATACTAAAATCAATTATCTTAAATAAACGAAAAAACGTAAAGGGTATAAAGACTTCTAGTATTTGTAGATAAACGCCATAATAAGTATTAATCAGCGTGCTGTACGCACGGGAAAGTGCGGACTAAACAAAGTCCTTTAGTCTTGTAAAAATTACAAAACATATCCAAACAAACTAGACCTTAACCGAGTGCGGGGCCTACCACTGTTCCATCATTGAACCCCTACCTAGGACAATAGACTCAGGCAGTAATCTCCTTGCCTTCCAAGAAGGTTTTATCTAATGAAGCGTTATTCCACCAGTTCCGGTCGGATAAAATTTTCACTTTACTTTCTAATAGTACTATTAAAATTATTCTTTGGGGTAAATCACTGGGTTTCACAGTAAACTGAAATGGACTTGTATATGGCCTCACGAAAAAGTTCAGTTCATACTTTTTTGCTATTATGCAGTTAATGAAATAACATTAGTACTCATTTACAAATATATTTACTGCTATTTAAAATACAGTATTATATTTCGGGGAAATTCAATTGACACTCCTATTTCATTAAGGATAAAAACGGGCATTTCGAATTGTGAGTCAATCTACAATGCTTCCATTATATAGACCTTTATTTTCAAATTGCATCCACTTTTTAAAAATACATATTTCCGATCTTATTAAATATTTTAATAAAATTTATCATACTTTTTCTAACAAAAAACCTGTATATTATAGTAAAGTATATGGAGATAGCTACCGTCTTCCTGAATATGGAATGCCTTTTCAAAATTGAAGTTTACTGATAACGTATTTTATTCATTTTATTAAATATTCAACTCACATTAATTATTACATTAATTTTATAACTTTATTTTCATAAACGGAAATCAAACTTTCTTTTTGGAATTCGTGTATTTTAATCTCGATACTTTATAGTTTGGAAGTCTATATAACTTTAATCTTTTGAATCTCACCAGTTTTTTTGGTTACAAAATTGGGTTGAGTATTTTTAAAGCTATTCAATTCTATAAATTGCAAACGTTTTTTTAAAGTTATTTACATGTTGATTACCAAATAACAGAAAACCTATTAGAGAGAATTACACAAAATTTAGTGTGTAAATTGCTTGTATATAAATATATTTTTCCACAAATACCGCCTATTAAAACTTGTGAATGAATCATTAAAAAATTTGTATTTACTATAACCATGGCATGTCAAGTTGCATTAGTTTTATAACTGATAAAGTTAACGTTCGCAGTGTCAATGTATTTTTTTGGACAAGTGCCAAGCTGTTGCAGTGTACAGCTAATAGCAACTACAGAAATATGCTATAATATAGATGGGGGCAGTGATGAATTTATATTATCTATTATATTCTGGATATTTCGGTATCTAAATAAATATTGTAATGGAGCTCTACTATTAAAAACTGTGTTTCCTGTAAATTGTGTGATGACATATTTACATAAGCTGAAACAGAAGAAATAGAGAGAGAACGATCATTAACGTAGTTAAACTAAAACGGGATTCGAATTGTAGAACCACGAGGTAGCGCTGCGAGGCCGTGACCATTGCAAATGTACGCAATGTGCAGTGTTGTATGGAAAACACCGATCATTGCGGAGAACGAGTGCGTCTTTTATCTGTGGTTATATTTCCAGAAACAAGCAAACTCAAGTTATAGTTTTGGAGAATAATATACAAATCAGATATAAAAATATGTAATATCAAGACTGAAATAAGGAAATAGGATGGTAGTAAATCGGCAATATTAACATTTAAATACATGGTATTGGTACTGTATCAAGTTTATTCAAACTCATAGTTTTTTTTTTTTTTTTTTTTTTTGAGGGAGGTGTTAAAACTAAGGCAAAAAGCCGATTGGACGCAAAATATACATATATGTCCATTTACAGAATTAAACTAATTTCCGCATATTATTGTACATCAGGCCAAACATCTTTCTTATCTATATGTTTGTGTATCTCCGTGGATTTGTCCGTATTTCGAGAGTCGTTTGACGTTCAGTGGACAAAATTAGTATCAATGGTGTTCTATTGAATAGTAAGACAGGCAGAAATTTAGGATGTCACTTTACTACTTGAAGCTAAAATACAAAAGCTAAAAATAGATGTTTTCTACCTTAGTAGGCTTCTCAGAGATTGTAAGCATATATTTTAGAATAGGTTAGTACAAATTTTTTCTTGATCAATGCAACAATATAAATTCAACTAAAACACTGTAAATATATTATAACTGAAAGTATGACCTTAAGTAGACTCTCTTAAATCGAAGTAGCCTTTTAAGTACTAACATGTATATATTTTGTTGGTTGTAACATGAGTAGTCGGAGAAAATGATTTAATGTTTGGAGAAAGGGATGAATTGAATGAACTTATAAAATGCTATAAATAGGAAAGATTTCTCTTTTTGTTAAAATAATAGCCTACTAAAATGAAAGACGAACTTCTCTTGCATGTTTGATATTTAATGTTCATTCAGTATTATTCTGGAACTCGATATAGAAAATTAAGACTCAAATATTTAATGTCAAGAAATACTTGGCAGTGTTATTCTTGAACAGCATATTGCACAACTTGGCACTCAGGCAGAGCTAAGTAGAGCTGTTCAATATGCTTGGATACTACAATGTAATTGGGATCTGTTCCAAACCTGTCTGTCACATTGTTGTAAGGTTTACGTCATATTCTTAGACTAACGGGAATATTGTGTGACAAGTTCATTCAGTAATATTCTAGTACTACTTTTTACAGAAGCTCAAGACACAAATTTCCAATGTCGACTAATACTTGGCAGTGTTTTTCGTTATCTCTATACTAAACAGATTGGCACTCAGGCAGACTAAGTAGCGCTGTTCAATATGTTTTCCTACTACAAAGTAGTTGGGATCTGTGCCAAGTCATTCTGTCACATTCCTTTACGTTTTGAGTAATGGCACATTCCTCCGATACATTTTATGTTCTCAATTAAGGAATGGTACAGGACTTTACTACACTAGCCTAATTTCAGTTGCGTATTTTATTGAGAAAAATTTTGTTTTCTCCTAATCAGGTCAAGTAAAAAATAGTAATGGATATTTTTGAATTTTTATTGTTATACTGTATCAGCTCATGAGTTCCTGAATGTAAAATTTTCAGTAGTAGTACAGAATGAATTTATATGTCCAATTGCAAAATCGTAATGGCCGCTTCTGAAGCAGATATTAGAAGGGAAACACAATTAATAGTGAGGTCGTTAAATCTGTCTTTGTTACAATATTATTTAATGTTTCTTGTAGGCAAACATTTTCTTTGAGTACAAAATTCAGAGAAATTAACTCTTATAAATAATTTCCATCAAATTAAAAAAGGAAATATATTAATTATATTCTTTTTATATAGATCCTTCTAAGGATCTAAAATCACGGGATTAATGCTTTTTTAACTTTACACTTTGTTAAAAAGTTACCATTCATTAACAATATAACTTACTTTAGAAAGTGTAATCAACCGCAAAGGAAATCTATTTCAATTTTTAATTGCTATTTGAAAAAACTTTTCCTAATGGAAAAGTTTAATCCAAACACAGTTCTCTTATGATTAAAATAAAAATAATTAATTTAAATCTTTGACAACACATCACCTAAACCTAATTAATAGGTTATTTTATAAAATTCTTAGTTTGTAATCAGGTCTCAAATTGTATTTTAGTTGCCGGCTCAAGTTTCAGTGCAAAACTGCAAATACTCAGAAGATTCATTATTGAAAGAGACACAATGCCGCCAAGACTCCTTGAGAATAAGTTTATAAATTATGCTACTATGTTACTTCACCCAGAGTTAACATTAATCCGGATGTCAAGCATACGAGAGTAAATTATAACTTGATTAATTCAAGGATCAGAGGATACCAGAGGGGTACTCGAAAATAAACATTGGGAGAATGCTAGGAGGCTGCGACTCGTCCGCTGATTTCAGGATTCTAGGAAACTTCAACGGCCACAATGGGGAATAGAGTGACATTTAAATGTGATATATACTTTCAAAATTAAGCAAGAAAAATAATTTTTCAGCATAGTAACTTTCTTTTATCCATGAATAATACAGTTCGTTCATTTATAAATATTTACTATTTATTGTAATTTCTATAGTAAAATGAGAAATTCACTCATCTCCATGATCATTATACTCCATTAAATTATTTATAATCTTATTTTCTTTAGCAAGTATTCTTAATGCTATTTGCTACTTCCATAATACATAACAGAATAGTGCTTATCATCATAACAGCCACTGAATTTCATGTTGTATAAGTTTAAGCGGACCATTAGAGTTTTGTAAAAATTGAAGTAATTTACCTGGAAAACGAATCTGTTTTGTAAGATTTGGGTTGTTTAGTAGCACTTTTTCATTCAGTAATCTCATGCTTTACAAATTTTTCAGTGTATTAAGCTAAATTTAAAAACATTTATTATTATGATTTACTTCGTAAATTCGTAGTTTATACCCTTGGAACTGTATAATGAGCTAAAATGGTATACATTTTCAAAACAATATCAAACGTACCTTTCTACACAAAATACACGTTTTGGAACAAAATTTCACTCATAATTTGTTTTAAAACGTAATACCAGTAGAATGACAAATATAAATTTCTTGCTACTATTAAAATACTTTACATCTGTACGGTAGAAATACTATATATAATAAAACAATACTATATTCCTTTATTTAAAAATCCACTTACGGGTTAGTAGTTTCAGATTAAATAGCTCAAGCCAATGAATATTAAGCGTAGTTTTCATGCTCAAACCTACAAACTTGTCGAATATACTGTACAAAGGTAAAGAAAGAGTTGGTACGAGGTTGGTCTTTGTTTGCAGTCAGACAGAACAGTTGAACTCAAGCCACCGAGTCTCGGGTCCAGGCACAGAACACGGTCGGTTACAATGTAATTGTCCTGGGCGACATTTGAACACTTTTAATGACGATAATTTTATATGAAATGCTTTAAACTTGTATTCCCCTCGACTAACCTATTCGCACTATTGCTTCCGTTGTTATGGTTAACAACTAAAAAAACCGGTTAAACTTCAAATATATTACTTGCTAGTAGTTACTACTGCTTTACACTATTTTCAAAATCAAAGTCAATAGGCTTTCATAGTGAAAGTATTTAAGATCCTGGCTCTAATATAAGGTTGAGAGTGTGCTATCTCTTTGATTTTCTTTTAACTGCAGCAAAATGGTTAAATGAGACAAACAGTTTCAATAACCTTATTAAAAAATTATCGCAGCTTTTTTTTATCAAGGTGAGTCTTAGAACACCGTTTGAATACCATTTATAAATAATAGATAGCAACTTTATCTTTGCAATCTGAATAATAGCCTATTACTGATCAAGTGCGATAAATATTCTCAACCATAATTATTCAATATTTTCTAAAATTTTTATGTAATGAAAGTGTTATGCCACTTTGACGAACTTCAGCTCAAAAATTTAACAGTTCTTTAGGGTCAGTTAATTTTGGATTATGTTTCTTAAATTTCATAATTATTTTCAAGAAACTATTACATATGCTGAGAAAACATTTCCACTGCTTCTCACCTATTGTAACTTACTTGGACTTCTACAAACATTTGAGAACCAGAATTAGCCTAATCGTTATAATCGTTCTACAGTTTTAGTGAAAACGAACATAAGTCATTTAATTTATAAATATAAAAATTAGATATAATATACCGGTGTCATAATTAACACCTTACTTTTATAGTTTACTTCGTCTCAGAACATTTCTAACAAAATAAATCTCTTGAGATATTTAAAAATTTGTTTACTGCAAGCAATATTTTGCCGAGGAGCAAATATGGAAGTTAAATGTAATATAAACAAAATTGGACAAGTTAAAGAAATGACAGAGACGTCAGAAATGATTATTGAGACATAATAATATGTTTCCGATGCTGATTGATCTGAACGACAGGATTTGTCTCTCATTAGTTCAGCACTGACAAGATGTACTACAACCTCTAAATAGTCTATGAAACGAAAGAGAAATATCAACAACATACTCAGGCGGAGATTATAAATTGTCTATGAAGCACACTGTCATTTGAAGTGTTCAGCTGATTTCGGTCTCTAGTCTTTGTAGATCCGAGAAATAACTGATAGATCGTGTAGAGTCTGTCCAGATGGAGACACTCTTGAGACAGACGTGTTCTACATCCCAAGAACAAAACATGCAAGGGTTGGGTAATGCCTTTCTTTGTATTCTATACAATTTAGTTAGTTTTATTACCTCTCAAATTACCTTGAATTGTTTGCCAATATGCAATATTCTTACGTCTCTATAAAACTGATGTTGAATTACATTTCTGATGAAGTAAACAATCATTAAAGCATCATATTAAGTGTACCCTTTTAATATGATAAAAAGTAATTAATACACCGGTACTATCCAACTACAACATTTCTGGAGTTTTTCATAACAGATAATGTGAAATACGAGTATATAAGATCATTATGTTTAGCAAAATTGAGCGACAGTTTTTGGAAAAGGTGTTTTTTTTATTATCTTTTTCCTGTCCTAAGATATATGTGGTAAAGTTGACACCTTTTTCATAAATTCCTACTTTAGAACAAGTACTTTAGAAAGCATAGGATAAGTCATTCGAAAGAATGTTTTTTGTCCACAAATGGACTGATTAACATTTTTGGATCCTTTACTGAAGTGCCTATGTCACAAAGAGACACCATCTTTGTACACAAAAGTATGAGCTCAAGCACGTGTTAATTTTTGCGTGGTAACCTGTCTCCGTTTCAATTAGCCTCTCCAGCTAAAGTGTTTGTGTAAAAGTAGATTTAATTTAGAGCACTACCTGCATGTCTACCTTACAACACAAAGAAGATGGCAGATAAAACCAATTTCAACGTAAAATTAATGTCCATTATGGGAAAATTTATGGTTTGGTATTTCGTTAGTTTTTGTCTATTACAAAAATCTATCTTCTGTGTCACACTTTAAAGGTTTGGAAATAATTAGTGTATTTGCATAACCTGAATCATTTTCATAATTACGTACTTTTATTAAGATTCAATGCAGTCCATACTTTCATGTACCTTTGGCAAATTTTTTTTTTCAAACAAGAAAAGAGCACGGAAGCGATTATATGTGTGCTTAAAACAAAAATATCAACTGTAATTGCCTGAAAATCCATATTGTTGGTAAGAACAGTAATACCAAAATTATATGCCATAGTTTCAAAAATTGCGTTTATGCATTTAAAATATGGGAAAATAAAAATAATTCATAAGAACGTTATAAGTACATAACACATACACAGTCGCTATTGCAGGTTTTACAAATCCATAAAATATATTTTAATTATAATATCAACAACAAAAAGAGTTTATAAAGTATAATAAAATATAATTTTTTCCTTTACTAATAAGGCATCTATTAATATTCCGTAAATATATTATGGAAAGTTTTTCTTATCTAGTAAAATTATTTACTACATAAGAAAGTAAGAGTATTTATTAATTATAGTATGCTGTCAGTTTCATGTGTTTTCTATGGCCTGATTACTATCGCACTTTCCTGTTGTATTACGTAAGTACAGAAAAATGCTTTAAAATAAAAATCAGGTAGTCTCTTTGGTAACATGAAACTGGAAACAGTAATAATATAAGAAACAACTGTTAATTTATTTAGAAGATTTTTTACTTGAACATGATGTAAAAATATAACAGGCTTTTGCCTATACTTTACTCAATAAAACATTTTATCATATACAAAGTAATACACATTAACTGTACACACACACATATTTTTGCGATTCAATTTTTAATGAAATTAAATAAGGCAATTGCCATTTATACAATTTAATGTAAATAAAAGTCGTTTGACAGGTATTTGGTCTTCCGATCATATGTTAGTTTGCCTATTTAAACGCATATGTGACAGATACGGCCAAATACAAAATAATTGAATCGGAAAAAGTAAGCGCTCTGTGGTGTAATGATAGCACATTCACCCGGCAAGTAAGAGATCTCCCGTTCGACTCCCGGAGGAGCAAGTACTTTTTGCGATTCAATGTTTATTGAAATTAAATAAGGCAATTGCCATTTATACAATTATATATATATATATATATATATATATATATATATATATTATATATATACAGTTAAAACTTTATATCAAACATCCTAATTTAATATAATTTATTATTTTCCACCTCGAAGTAATGTAGGTTAATTATATTTGTGTATCAGGGTGTAGCTACAGACAGAGCGCATCTCGTCTCATATGTAAATAGTACAATTCCCAGCTGCGACTTCATCGATATTGCATATGTCAAAAGTTTACGATTGCCACATAAGTAACATGTCCTGGGAATATAATCAAACACTGTATATTTGCACTTTAAACGATACACCCTCAGCATCTAACCTAGTTACCATGAATATTTCAAACGTCAAGAATACCAAATTTATGGATACCAACATAAATAACATGTCCTGACAATTTAATCAAACATTGTATATTTGCACTTCATCGATATAACATCAGCATCTTTTTTTCCGGACGTGTGCCATTGTTGGGTAGTAAAATCAAATCAGTTACACTACGCTTCGAGATCTGCAAATCTATTATCTTTTGCAGGTAATAACTAACGCAAACATAGTTACAAACTAGGTTAGAATCACAATTAACATGTTTTATGTCAACTTCATTAATTCTAAAAATTTACCAAATAAAAAACTAAATCCATCACTAATTATTAAAACAGAACTCCAGAATAAAAGTCACAGCAGGTGACGACCAATCCCCTACGAGAAAAAAAAGTTGTTACTAATTTATTGTTTCACTAAAGATGGCGAAAGTCCGGAAAAATCCTGTTTCCTTCACATTTCTTTCCTCACAAAATATGAGACACTAAATGACTACTAGTGATAGTTGAGCCTCTAGAATAGAACTCAGTGGTAGGGGGAGAGCGGGGCAAGTTGATACGTGGGCAAGTTGATACAGATGTGACTGTGAGCTAACGCGCATGCGCAGGGCGGACATGAGTCAGTTAGAGGCTGTTGTTTACCGAGACGCAGTGCCACACGGCGTCCAGCTATCAACAGAGTACTCTACGTGTTTTTATTGTTGAAATTGTGTTTTCATGAGTAGAAAGCAATTGTTGGCTAGTGTGTTTGAGTTGGCGTACCAGCAAGAGGATAATATTCAGGGAGTTCACTGTTAGCACAGTTTAAACACCTGTTTCTTGGTAAGAATTCCATGATAGTTTCATATTTTTGGACTTTATATTTTTAGAGACTTAAGTTAGACTTAAGAGACAATTGTTCAATGGGGCAAGTTGATACGCGTAGCTGGGGCAAAATGATACAGTGTATCAACGTACCCCAATATTGTAAAAATTAGAGTTTTGTCTTTTCTTACAGAAACATGGTGCGGAATTATACCAGGAAGACAGATCGAGGGAAAGTCCCGGATGAGAGCTTTGAAAAAGCCTATGAAGCTGTCAAGACCAAAAACCATGTCTTTGCGGGAAGCAGCTGTAGCCTTTGAGATCGACAAAATGACATTGTTTAGATTTATAAGAAAAAAAGATGAATCGCAAGGTCAAACCGTTACAATGGGGTATGCCAAAACCAAGACAAATTTTTCCAGACCAATTAGGAATCTCAACTCGAAGAGTATATAATACACTCTTCAAAAATCTACTACGGACTTACACCACAAAACATCAAAGGTTTAGCTTACGAACTTGCTATGGCTAATAGGGAATATCATTACATTACCTGATTCCTGGATTAACCATAAAATGGCTACAAAGGACTGGTTTAGCTTATTTATGAAAAGACACCCTAGACTATCAATCAGGGAGCCTGAGGCTACGAGCCTTAGTCGCGCTACCAGTTTTAATAAAGTCAATTTTGATCTATTTTTTGACAATTTGAAGAGTACTTTAGATAAATACAAAATTGAACCTAAGGATATTTGGAATATTGACGAGACCGGTGTGCAAACAGTTCAGAGGCCAAACAAAATCGTAGCTCAGAAAGGAGTACGCCAAGTAGGGAAAGCTACGTCAGCAGAAAGGGGGCAGACTGTCACTATGGTATTGGCTGTCAGTGCCATCGGCAACTCAGTTCCTCCAATGTTCGTATTCCCATGAGTATTCTTCAAGGATCACTTCATCATTAACGGGCCACCAGGATGTATTGGAACTTCCTACCCATCCGGATGGAATCACATATGAATCGTTTTTGACGTTCATTAAACATTTTCACGGCCACGTAAGATCTAGCAAGGGCAATCCCTGCTTGTTGGTTTTGGATAACCATGAATCACACTTATCTATTGAAGTGCTCAACTTCTGCAAAGGAAATGGTATCGTCATGTTGTCTTTTCCTCCCCACACTTCCCACCGCCTGCAACCGCTTGACAGGTCAGTTTATGGGCCTTTCAAAAGATTTTACTTCGCTTCAGTCGACGACTGGATGGTCAACAATGCAGGGAAAATTGTAACAATCTACGACATTCCTGGCATAGTAAATATGGCACTCCCTAGAGCAATAAATCCTACAAATATTATATCTGGATTTCAAGCAACAGGAATCGCGCCATACAACAGAGAAGTGTTTACTGAGGATGACTTCTTGTCCAGCGCAGTCACGGATAGAGAGATGACTTCACAAGACAGCACTGTCAAGACTTCTCAAGCTGGGACAAGCAACGCTGATGGTCTACACTCCAAAGTGAACCGAACTGAGACTACAACTGCAGTTCCAAATACAAATAAGGATGTTTCTGTAGGCGTATTCACTGTAAGCCCTCAAGAAATCCGCCCCTACCCTATAGCTGGAGAGCGAGCGAAAAAATATCAAAAAAGGGAGGAAATCTTTAAAATCCGCTATCCTTACTAGCACACCAGTTAAGGAGAGGCTGGAAGTGGAAGCCAAAAAAAGGAAGCTAAAATGGTAGCCAAGTCAGAAAACGCCAAAAAAAAGACTTTTTAAAATGATAGAGAGTCAGACTAAGGAGAAAAACAAAGGTGAAGAAACAGAAATTCGTCCCAAAGAATAAAATGAAGGTTGAATCAGAGTCGGAGGAAGAGAATGACGCCCTGTGTCTCATATGTTTGGAGCCATTCTCCGAATCCAAGCCAGGTCAGGACTGGATACAGTGCATTTCTTGCAAAAAATGGGCCCATATAGAATGTGGGAAAGACTGTAAAATGTACACTTGTATTCACTGTACATCTGACTTTGTAATCAGTGATTCTGAGTAGGTTATGAACACAATCTCATAAACTGTGTGTTTAAAATAGTTTTAATAATATGTCTTACGTTACCTTTGTACTATATATTCTGCTTAATACATTTTTTCGATTGTCCTATTAAGTGATTATTTGCTACCTTAATGTCTATTAGCTTATTATTTATACACTTGTATCAACTTGCCTCTCGCTATTATCAACTTGCCCCCATGTGGGGAACATTGATACACTTTACAGCATTAAACAAATATTTTAATTTTGGGAGGTATATATAGTTAATCAAAGCGGCAATACCATAGAAAAGAAAAGTGCACAACTAATTGAAGTATAATATCAGTATTTTTTCCAATTACAAAATAATTCAAACAAAAATGTAAAATATAAAATCTGAAGTTTGTCTCAACATGCCCCGCTCTCCCTACTATCATCCGCTTTATTGTGTAGCTTTTAGGAGCGTGGCCTCTAGCCTAGAGTAGTTCTAGCACTGTCGTAGGATTATTTTTCCCTTTTAGCTAACAGGAATTTTGCTTTTATGGTGGTCTTTGTACTCGTACAGTCTTCTCCGCTTCAAGATTTGTTGTATACAAAATTGGTATTAGAGAAAGGACACGGAAGTAAGTAGTACCAAAAAAAGGATATAGGAGTGGTTTCAGAGAATTGAAAACAAATTTTGGTAACAGAAAATGGATACAGAGATGGTATCAGAGAAGGAATTTTTCATTTGTAAGGCTCGAAGTACAAAGTATTGCTCTAGTATTCTAAGTTAGAAGATTATGATGAGAATTACTTTTATGTCTTCAACATTATTACTTGAAAGTGTTGGAGAGAATGTTTCGTTTGCGAGACCAGGAAACTACACAACGTGATCGTCTTCAGTACTCATGTCAACATTAGATGCAATATTAACAAATATTCAACGTGTTAGGTAGAAAAAATCCGCATGAGGGAAAAAATGCTTTTACGAAAAGCATATTTACATTACGAACTGATACTCTTCTTCAGGGTATTACTTGACTAAAGACCAGCTAAACACAACTAATTATTATAAATAATAATTTTATATAGATCCTTGTATAATCTAGCTAAAGAGAGTTCCTCTTGATCCAAATACATTTAAAGTACCAATACACAGTGTGCGGTATTTCAAATTACTTGTCAAATTTCAACCATAAAATTTTCTTGACTTTCGTCTTTGTGTTGTTTTCCATCATTGCCTCAAGACTGTCTGAAGTTAGGACTAACCACCTGAGCATTACTTATAATATGAAAATGGGTACTTGCTGTGATTTTGTATGAGCTAAAATATTACTATAGGAAGCAGCTCTAGTGCAATAGTAAAAGGTGCCTTATATACGGCATGGTTTCACAAGTTTTTTAACCAATGGAATAAGATATATGCACTGTCATGGGTTTTTTAAATTTACTGTCGATGAAATTTTTAGTTCATATATTTTATTTTTATTTTTCATTATGAGCTGCTAAGAGGAATTTTAGTTTTGTATTTATCGTGGTGTTTAATTTTTGGTATTGCATAAGCTTTAGAAGAATTTCTATTGCATCAATCTCCTTTTAGAAAATCAAAGGAGATTCAAAAGATGGACATAGTAACTTTATGTAAGGATTTACTATATAAAAAATATATATCTAAACGTTAGGGAGAAATTCGGAATCATATAAAAAACCGTTTTAACTCTACGACTTCAGGGTTCCCAAAACAATGTTCTTTCAAACTTCAATTTTAAAATGAAACAGGAGATGAGAATAGCTTTGAGTGACTTTCAATTATCTCAGGAGTTTTTAGAAAAAGAATACGTGAATATACTGTAATGTTCCTGTTATGCAACCAGAAAACTTGCGGTGAGGAAGCCGCGGGGTAACTACTAGTATATTATAATTTATAACCTTTCTTTTAATTAAAATCAATTTGAATATCGTTACGCGAGGAAAATTTTAGTTTAAATATTTTATTTTTTATTTTTAATTTATGAGCATGGTAAGAGAAACTTTAGGTTTGTATTATCATGGTGTTTAGTTTTTGGTATTGCATAAGCTTTAGAAGAATGTTTACTGCATCAATCTCTCGCAGAAAGTCAAAGGAGACTCAAAAGATGGACGTAGTAAACTATGTAAGGATATACTATATAACATTTATATGCGACTCTTGAGATCTAAAAATTCTTTTCAATCAAACTTTAAAGATGGAAGACGCATTCTGTGCAATAATAACTTCGGTTAAACTTAAACCTGAAAAATTTTCAGTACAACATCTCACACTTTTAATATATTGGCGGTTAAACTTATTACGCACTTAATATTATCGTTAATACACTAATGTAACTTTCAATTTTCACATTATAACATTAAAACCGTTGAGCTACACATCCCAACTGTTTAGTAACAATATAGTCTTAACGTGATTGTATCTTCGTGATCTTCAATTTCTTAGCAGTTCGTACATGCGAGAACTATTAAACGAATAAATTTGGGGTTCGTAGAGCTGTTTAAAACACTTGCATGTTATGCATAGGATATAGGCATATATACTATCCAGAATATGTTTTTACAAAACAAACATAAGTTATTATAATCAGCAATAGAAGTCATTGACTATTCTTATGTACCCTAATATTATAGGAAGTAATGAGTTGGCAAAATCATAATATAATAATATGCAATAAATAATATGGTCCCAAATAGCATACTTATTATTGTGTACAGTTCCAATTAAAAACACGTATGAGAAGTACGTTCACAAACTAAATTTATATTCCAGGAAGGTTTTAATATGAACTAAATCTTTCAGCACTGTTATAGTATTAATGGTTTTCCCAAATTTTTTACCATAATTTCAACTTAATGGATTAAAAAAAGAACTGTGGTTTGGCGTGAACTACAATTTTAAGAACTGTTATATTGAGTAATAGGATTAAAAAATATGATTGTGTTGATTAGTCTTTGGCAGCAAGACACTATAGTAGTAGTAGCATGAAAATTCTAATTTCCATATACAACTAGAAAGATTTGTTTTTCTTTATCAGAAATGTGATGCTGCTTTAAACAATAATTATTTACACCATACTGTGAACTAGACTGTACAAATTAAAATTTTAAACAAACTGTGGAATAGACTATTACTACCATGAAGTAAACAATACATTGAATTGATTCAATTGCACCTTTAAGGAACTTTTAGGTTTTAAATATTAGCCAAAGAGCAATATTTGTAAGTATGACTGTGTAACATAGCTTTGAATTGATTGAATGGAATAACTGAAGTCAAATTTAAAATAAATTTTTCTGTCAGCATAAGCAAATAAGATCAACTCAATTTAGCTGCAATAACCATGATTTGATTAGAAAATTAACGTATAACCTGTTGATATTTGTGTTTTTGCTGGAACAATTGTAACTTCCTTGTAATCTTTTGTTAAAGTAGAATATATTGACCTGAAACATATAAGTATGTACGTATGTAATGTAAGTTGAGATATCATTAAACATTTTCACTGGGTTGGGAGTAAACATTAAAAATATATATATTTTGAAGAAGTGTTTTTAATAAAATAACTTAAATTCGTTTATATTAACTTTAGTTATATGTGTTTTAATGCCCAGATAAGTACGATAGTGTATCAGGAAGATTTAACTCAATCCAAATTTTCATAAAATATTGAACATTTAGATTGAGTTATTTTTCAAGTTCAACATATTGTCTAATTTCGTTGTTAATGCATTTTTAATTCCAGACTTGTTTTAGTATAAGAGAAGTTAAATTTTTCTGAAATTTCAAAAAGAGAAATATGTTGGATGGATATTAATAACATATATTAAGACATCGTAATAAAATGCATTACATCACAAACAAAATTATAAAATTCTAATCAGAAAATCAAAAATTTATAGTAAAGTAACAGAAGATTCCTTTCGAACAGCTAGTGAATTCAATAACCTTTCCTCGGCTTTGTCTGTACCAAGCTTACCTTTAACAATAAACAGCCCAAACTAACATTTACTAATGCGACCAGCCCTCTGCCATGTTTAACGTCTCCATTGTGGTTGGTGGAGGTTGCAGTCGTCCAGAGATATCATAAGTACAAATAAGTCTAGCGAAAATAAACGGAATGTCAGTGTTGCTGATCAAACGATGCTTTAAACACATCGTGTCGCCACTTACTAATCTTTCCTTCGGCAAAGACGCTTTCTCTTAAGCTTTGGAAATAGCAAGAGTACTTCCGATCTTATTAACGATCTTGAAACGCAAGACATTTTCTTCCTGTTTCCATTCTTCCGGCCTTGAGCAAAGATTTTGAAAATGTTTTCATTAGATGGCCTGAAGGTTTTTTGAACGGTTTTTTGAAATTCTTTAACACTGAACGGTTTTGGTTTGAGGAAAAATAAAAAAACGAATGTTGTCACAAATCTCATTGATTTTTGCTCAGCATGTGTGCCGACCTTTCAAAGGCCTTTAACTGCATACATCAGGGGACATTGTTGCATCAGTTATGTACATGCAGCATTTGAGGTCAGCCGCATAAATGGCTTCGTTATACTTCAGTGGCAGAGAGCAGTGTGTGCAGTTACAATATGTCAATCCATAATGGAAAAGTCATTCAATATGAATCATGACGCGACTCTATGCATTAGATCAAAATGGAAGCACGATCTTTTAAATGGTCATTGAGCAAAATATCCAAGGGATCTCTACAATCAATGTGAAAACAAACAGCTAATAATTATACACTTTTTGAAAATATTTTATTGATAATGACAGCATGGCAAACTCAACCATGGCGTATAAAATAATTTTTTTCAATCACAAATACTCATCTACATGCCACAGTAACACAATAAGAGCCATTAGCTATTTTGCATATCAATTGAAGATGTTAAACTTGGACACTATCCTAATACGTAAACAAAATAGCTTACTTTCCACTCCTCAACTTCACAGAATTCTACCATGTATTATATCATTAATTGCTATTGTCTTTGACTTTAGGGATTCATCCACAATTGCCTAAAATAGTTTCAATAGTTGTTACTGAAATGGTTTGCAGCACAATTCAACAAACTATCATAAAATTTTAGATATAAATTCGAATCATAAAAAAACCGTCTTAACTCTACGACTTCAGGGTTCCCAAAAAAATGTTCTTTCAACTTAAATCTAAAATGAAACAGGAGATGAGAATAGATTTGATTGGTATTCAATTATCTCAAGAGTGTTTAGTAGGCTGTATAAAGAGAATACGTGCATGTAATGTCCTGGTATTAAAAAAACTTGCATGAGGAAGCCGCGGTTAACTAATAGTTATATTATAATTTATTACCGTTCATCATTTAATAAAATCAATGTTCAATATCATATAAAAAGTTGCCAAGGAGTCATTACCGTGAAAGAAATCATATTTGTGGAGTTACCAGGACATTTTGAGACCGCGTTATAAGAGAAAAAAAATTAATACCTAATTAAATTATTTGCACGTAAAACACACGAAATAAACCAGCTGGTGTGCAACAATGTCGCAGGATGCACACATTTAAATATCTTTAGTAAGGTCAAGAAATATATACATGTTCTCTCATTTTTATACAACGTGTATTGTTGGATATGACATATAACGTATGTGAGATTTACATTATAATAGATAATACCAAGAAATATGAACAATAATTATAATTTTAAAATCACTCTCAAAAGATGTTGTTATATTATATTATAAATAATAACACATATTGCTACTAAATCATTATGTATTCTGCACTAAACTTCACATGATTAATTATCACTCAAGGATTAACAGCAAACACTATCGAAACGATTTAATGTTTTTACTAAGAATTAAAACGATCTTAAAAAGTCTAAGATCGTTAACTAATTAATTATGCAAGGGCAAACTATTAACACACAATGCGTTGTTTATAGTTCACCGGAATTAGTTTACCATTCCTGCGGCTAATCTGGTGTTATTTTGTTTGCATAAATTGAGAAGTACAAACTGGGTTACAACGTTGCGATTCCGTTCACTGAATGTTGTGCTTGAGGTGTGCTTAGATGTCTAACTATTTGTTGAGGTGTGGCAACTGTTAACACACAGTGTGGTTTGTTGAAAGTTCTCTGAAGTTAGTTAACATTCCCGCGGCCAGTATGGTGTTATTTTGTTTGCATAAATTGAGATACAGTGTTTTCAATGCCTGTTACTGTATTATTTATGTGTAAATAAATATGTTGTTGCGGGAGCAACTGTTAATACGCAGTGCGTTGTTTTTAAAGCAGTTTTATCTTATTACGAAATAAAGGTTATAAGTAAGTTAATTTTTTATATAAGGTTATAAGCGAAATGAAATTTTGTCAGCCCCACAAATGGTAGGCTTTACTAACGCTCAGCCAGTTATGGCTACGAAAAACACAGCAATATAAGGTGATACTATTTCATTTGCTCTGTATATTTACGTGGTTCTGCTTGTTTTATAACTTGATTTAGTATTTCCAGACTTGAGTAATTGCATATATTTATAAGCAAATTAATTGAAGTAAACCACTATGAAGGAAGTTAAGTGGTTGAAGTAAAGTGCTGACAGAAAGAAAAACCAGGGACAAGCTGCACTGTCCAAAGCACTTAGAGAAGGAAGATTTAATGCATTATTAATGGTTCTTTTGGGGATTGTTCCACTGAATATCGACTGTATAAATCATCAGTTTTGCGGTGCAGACATGGATATTTTATAAACGCTTTCAGGATTGCATAAAAAAATTACATTATAATATTTTTAATAAAAAACTACTTGTGTGCCGGGGTCGTATTAAAACTGTTCAATTTTATTATACGAGCAAGCTTGTAAGCACAAGATTTAATTAGGTTTTTAACATGATGTAGGTCATTTATTCTATTTAATATATTTGTACTTCCATTGTGAACTTAACTAAGTGTGCACTAAATATAACACTAATTTCATACTATAACTATGCATAATTGTTACTTAGATTAGATTTGCATTTTAATAGCAAGTTTAATTGTTTTCGTTACTTTATGGTAAGGTAAGGTATGTTGTGTTATGTAAGCGCGGTATTGCCTGTTTTGGAAGTTTTGAGAAGTACGGAGAGTCTCCTCAAAAAGACATTAATTTGTTGTTATCTGATTGTTGATTGCTAAAAACTATGGATACCCCTTCCTTTATACTCGTAGCTTGTGCTTCCCAGTTTATAACACAGAGTTGCTCACTGCTCAGTAGTCCACTATAAATAGAGCAGTATTGGTGGACAGATATAATGCGTGTGTTAAAGTAACTCGTGACGTGTACAATGTGTTATAAAATATTTCTATGTTTATCATTGCGGGTAGATTTATTAATGAAGGCGGGTAAGGTAAAATATGGATTGGATATCAACAGTGCGGAAGACAAAAAAACATATGTTTTCCAGGTACTTTTAGGAGTAAATTAAAATCCTATCTGAACTAACCATAGAAGTATTTGAACAAAAAGTTAGAGGTATTTAAGGCAAACATGCAAGGCTTTCATCTAGTTCCATTTCTGTTATATGTCGTGGTAGCTCAGACAGAGAGAAAAAGAAATGTTTACAACCCGCTTGGCAGATAAAAATAGAAAATATGGTAGCCTACTTAAGGAAAGTCACCAATGATGCTCAACCAAAATTCCATCGATGTACATTAACAAGTCTTCGGATTAAAATCTTTCCCACAATATCGTGCATTATAGCATAGGCTAAAACGTGTTACTATATCACATGTTAAAATTGCATACTAAATGATGTTGCATTGAACCATGAAAGTTAAAAGAAACTGAACCCCACGAAAGAGAATACACAGCTAGTGTCCTGAGAGAAACAGCATAACGTTATGTATTCTCTTCGACGGGCGTTGATCTAAAGATCCCAAGAAACTGACAAATTTATTTATCTTGTTCAGTGCAGTAACTGTTCACGATATTTTCCAACTAACCTTTGCCATCTTTTGTGCATTTTCAATGTCACTTCTCTTCGACTAGTGTTATTTAAGGATCTGAAGGACCTCACAATTTATGTATATTTTTGCAAGATGTGGTATCAGTACTCGATATTTTCCATCTAAAATTTACCATCTTCTTAGTATTTTCAATTTCAATTAATTAGGAAAAATAGTTTTAATCTAGCGGCTCAGTCAGTTAGAATGATGCCGGTTGTCCTTACCTTCCCTGGTACACTCAAAATAAGTATCTAGGTGTTTCATTGTAGGATTTAGGGTGGGCATAACTTAGGAATTAAAAATCTGTCGAGTTAAAATACTCTACCAGCATTTTCGTCATAAGGATAATATTATAAGTGATGTTGGTGATGAAGTCATTTTAGGTTAAATATATGTAAAACTGGTAGAGATTTGCATTGCGATAATAAGGCAGATTAACCATTAAGATAATGTTGATAACACTTTCTGTTTAACAAATTTCTACTAAATATGACTCAAATTTCATTGTGCAATCAATAGTTCTGCGCATTGAAAAGGGTCAATTAAGTTATTTATTTATTCAAATTAAAACATTTTCTTGCAAATAATTCATAGTCCAGTAAACTTGTCGCAAAAACCATTATTTTAATTTATTGATATTGCATTGTTTTTGTGCAAGTCATCAAGCGCTAATATCGGGAATTGCTGGAATTATTAGGATAATACTTATTAAATATCTACTTAATCCCGATGAATAGACAAAATTAATAAAAGTTTAAAAGAATTTTTAAGAATTCAGGTGAAGTTATTAAAACGTAAACGAAAGTGAACCGATACATAACTTAATACTGTTAACACTTTCCGCTGAAGTACAATAAAGAAACAGAAGCATTTGTTTCCATTTAAATTTTTAAAAATGTTATAAGTACAGTTTGTTGTAAATGCAAAGTCGCAGTAATTATCAAATTTTTGTTTTAGTTTGCATTAGTGATGAAATAAGAAGCTACTGTATTGGCAGTACTATTTAGATGCTGTCATAAAATCTACCGTAATGGTCGAAAGCAGTGAATGTTTGCACCTAAGGTACTCGTAACTAGTTGGCCCAAATTAACAATGTGTATAGTATTCTTACTATATATTAAGGAGTACTAAAAAGATAGCACACTGTTCCTCTTAAACCGGAAGCAGAATACAAGCAACGGAAGTATATGTTATTTATCAAAGTAGTATTTTTAATTAAAGTCGGTTGCTAAATAACAAATGTCCATTTATTTTCTTAGTCAGTGGAACAACACAAACTCAACTTTAAACCCGTAAATAAATTTAACCAGGGGTAAATTTAAACGTCGGAAACTTTCAACATTTGACCGCATTAACTTTTTAGTTGTACAATATATTTTCTTCATTGGGACAATAACGCAAACTCTCAGTATGGCACTAAAAATATCTTAGACCGGAGGTAGATAACAAGTGCTGGCTGGTAGTAGACACTTTTAACCCAAGTAGATCTTGAAAATCAATACATATTTTCTTCATCGGGCAACAAAATCTTTGAAACCGTAAATAAATTAGACGGAAGGTAATTTAAAACGGATATATCCTCTAAAGAACGCTATATTTTCTTTTTGATCACAGTAATGTTTCAGTCATACTAACTTTATACAGACTGTCCCACAAGTAAACCAACAAAATTTTCAGGTGGTTTCCTTTCGTAAAAAAAAATTTCATGTAACTTTGTAGTGTCCGGACACGCTTTGTTAGCAAGCTACGGTTAACGAAAGATTTCGCCTGATTTTCTAGGAAAAGACGAATATTAAGAGAAAACTAAATTTGTTTATGGCGTAAAGATAGTTGTTAAATTTTTTAAATGTTTTGTAAAATGAACTGAACATTTTTATAATACATATGTCCGAGACCTGTAAAACACCCATTTCTGAGATATAAGACAAAATATGCAGATTAGACCTCTAAAAACATTGTTTACATTTGAAGTATATGGAATGCGTAATAAGCACGCAAAATTATTGAACAAATTTTTTATTTTATTTCGAAGAGAGTAATATAAAATATGCTAATAATAAAGAAAAACTAAATTTAAAATTAATGTTCAAACAAATCAACACGTAAAATAATTAAGACAGAAAATATAATATCATTTTAATTGCTGATCTTTGATACAGTTTTCTTCAAAATCCTATACCATATAAATGTCGTTCAGAATACTTGATACTTTACGCACAATGTAGTGGTAATACATTTTGCTTAATTATGCAAATGTTTGCAACAATAAGTTTTTGTTACTTGGTGAGTAGACGTTTATTATTTAAACACTCATGTGAAACACAATTAAGTAAATAAAAGTTTCAATGTAACAAATGGCAAAGATTCTCCACTAATATTTATTTAACCTTTTATAAAACTAGTTTTTTAAGACTGCAAAATAGAAAAATATGAGTTTTTGTTATGCTGTATGTCCAACCATGGAATTTGGATGTGCGTCGTTGAAAACTATCACTTAGTGGGTTGATACAATATTTTTCTGGGGATGTAATGATTTATTTTTGTATGATTTTTTGTCGTTATATTTATCAATAATTAAATGATCAATAGAAGTGAAAGTTTCCATTGAAACCTCAGCGAAGTTCGTTTACGCGACAAAGGACGTGGCGTACTCCTACAAAGTCAGCTGAGCATGAGCAAGCCTATCTATCACTCCAGAGTCCGGAAACATTTTATTACTGTCTATGCTTGTGTTTTGTTTGTTTGTCAGGACGATATCGTGAAAGCGAACTGGCCTATAGTCCTTAAAGTTTGCGCAAAGCTACGTATATATGAGTAATATTGAGTTCAATAATGGTGCACGTCCCTCTCTGTGATTCGGTTTAGACTTAGCAAATTTTTTTACATTGGTTTCAAGGGTAACCACGATAGAAACGAGAAAATCATTTGAATTTTCATGATGTGGCATTTTTATTAATAGAGGTGACTGGTGAAACATTTCATGTGTATCTTTAAATTCTATTCTTATTCTTCACAAAAATAAGTTCTATGATGATGTACGTGTAATCAAGAAGTTTGGCTAAGCGTTATAGAAGGATATCCCTCAGGATGCTGACAAAATGTTTGTTTTGTTTGCAGTTACTACAAATATATGTTTATATACAGGATAGCACAAAACACAGGACTGTTTCAAGAATGAAATGAGCTCAAGATCTGAAATTTTGCAAAGCGACATCAGCGCATCAATAGTGTGACGTACTTCAACAGTGTATGTTAAAGTGACTTTTCGCCAGTAATTTTCAATTCTGAGTTAGTTTTTATAAACAGTTTCTTTCTAGTTATCATTAATAATAATAGATAAAAACTCTATTACATATTACTGCCATCAGTAAAGTCTTTGAAAAAATATTTTTGGCACGACTGGAAACTTTCCTCTCAAGATTTGAAATTCTCGATCCAGAACAATATGGATTCAGGAAAAAACAGATCAACAGTCGATGCAGTCACAAACCTTGTTGAACTCGTTGTCGATGGGTTGGAGAGAAGAGAACATGTGCTCAGCATATTTCTTGACCTCTCCAAAGCCTTTGACTGTGTGCACCATGCGACACTGCTGCACCAGTTAGAGGAATGCGGCATTCGAGGTTTGCCGCACAAATGGGTCATGTCTTATCTCAGTGACAGGGTCCAGTGTGTACAGATCGAGAATGTCCTGTCAGACAAAACACAAGTAACCCAAGGTGTTCCCCAGGGATCAATTCTTGGCCCAGTTCTTTTTAATCTCTATGTCAACGGACTGAAATCATCTATCCAGCATGGTAAAGTGATTCAGTACGCTGATGACACGACTATTTGTGTAAAGGCAAAATCAGCTGCTGAATTAGAACTCAAATCATTTCTTGATCTAAATCTTTGCATTCAACATTTCAATGAAATGAACTTGCAAGCAAAACAATTCAAAGTCAAATTTCATCAAATTTTTGTTTTCAGCAGCGCAATGAACAAAACAAAAATTCACTGTGATGGTGGATGATGAACTCATTGAAGAAACATCTTCCACAAAGTTCCTTGGAATACATCTTGACAAGGAGTTGACTTGGAACGGTCACATTGACAACGTTTGCTCTAGAGTTAATTCAGGCATTTATGCTTTGCGTAACCTAGCACAATTTCTGCTCCCTTTGAACTCTTAAGAACAGCCTATTTTTGGCTTGGTCCATACTCACTTGGAGTACGGAATCAGACTTTGGGGTAGCTGCTCTAAATACAAGCTGGGAAAGGGTATTTAGACTTCAGAAAAGAGCTGTCAGAACCATCTTGAAATTGAAAACAAGAGAGTCGTGTAGAGAAGCATTTAGGGGAGCTTAGATTATTGACTTTACCCTCCCTCTATATCTTGGAGGTCGCTCTGTACTGCAGGTCAAGGTGCACTTTGACTCAAGGCAGGGATGTTCACTCATATGATACTAGAGGTAGGGACAAACTACAGAATTCAACCACACAGAAGTACAGCCTTTAAACGGCTGCCATCTCAAGTTGGTGTCAAAGTAATCAATTGCCTTCCTGAATGCATCAAAAATCAAAACCTGAATCTTTTCAAGACTCGTTTAAAGCATCTTTTGGGTGTCTAGTGCCTTTTACACGATTGAGGAGTTTTTTCAATACCGCTGGGACAATTAGTAACCCCCCTACCCGATATTCTGGTGTTGAGAGTGTGATTGTTTGCATGATTGTTGAGAGATGTATGTATGTTTGAGTGAGCTTCAATGTGTATGAATGGCTAGGAAGAATATGACGCTTGCAACACAATTGTAAAATTGTAACAAATGCAATAAAGAATTTATTATTATTTATTATTATTATATACACATATTTGTAGGTCACTTTGAAAATCTGCAAAACTACCTACATAGACCACACAAAACAAACTAGACAGCCAATTTTGCTTGTGACATTACAACCGAATTGCATTATATACCTCGTATGCATACTCCATTTAGAAAGCTTTAAGCGAAAAACAAATACATGGGGGAGATTAAAGTATCGATATAAATATGGGTCACATTTATACCAGTGAACCTTTGCTTGTTTTTCCACTGAGTGAAGTCCTTGATTAGTAAATGTAAAAATTTACTCCTGGCCTGATTCACTAATGGTTCAAAGCTTTGAAGTCCACTCAAATACACCAATACAAAATTATTAGGTAACAGTCTTTTGCGAGTGTTTGTGTCATTCAAAAGCTGGGTTTACGTTGGTTGATAAAACCACAATTATTTAAACTAAACACGTCCCTTTTACTTTGGAAAGAACGGATACATTGAAGGGTTTTTAAATAGATGTTTTCATTCTTAGACTAACTTTGCCTCAAAAGTAACACTAATATTAACATTTTAAATATATGTCTAATTTTAGGTTCTTAGTCTAACCTTAACTAGTCGCGCCTTTGGTAACTCCTATTTAAAACTAGTTTAGAATTTACGATTAATAGTTGATTAACAAACAAACCGATTTATTTTATTACAGACATAATGTTGTGAGCTTTTCAAACTCTAAATTATAAAAGCATTTTTCATTTCCCCTCTGAACGCCTAAGAGAAAATAAGATACCCAAGTGGGTAAACTTAACGTGAAATCCAAAACTTAAGCAACTATTATCATATAATTGTTGCTCTCAACATAATTCTCTAGATTTTAGCGGGACGTTTTGGAAACCTGGATGGCACAAATATGATTCATACAATTCCAGTCTATATAAAAATTACCCCCAATTCAATGCAATATACATGAAATCGAAGGACATAAGTAGATATAACTTCTTTCGACAGAAATGTTTCGTATATTATACCCAATTTGTATGTTAAATATTATAATACTTTAAACTTTTGGAGTCTATATTTACATATAATTGTTGTGGATATAGTCACACGGCAGGTGAGATTCACTGTCTCACATAGGCAACCATGCTACAAACTTTGGGAGTGAATTGCTCAATACGGTGATATTGGAACATATTTATTTGTTTAAATAATAATAAATTTTTATTTTATTGTATTTATTGCAAAAATATATAACTATTTATTTAATATGGTTATTCATGGTATATTTTAAAAAATTGTAAGAAATAACAATTAAATATGAAATAAGTACGTAAGAAATAAATAAAGTAGTTATAAGTTATATTAAAGCTTTTGGCACAATATACAGTAGGATATCCAGGCAACAAGATGGAAAATTACTGAAATGTTGTGTAGCAGTAGTAAAGTCAGTAAACAAACAATTGTCCCAGGCCAGCACGAAACTACTAGCAATAACATGACCCTCCTCATCTTAGGACACACGCTATCAATTCACTCCTACACAACGAGCTGACATACTTATTAATACTGAGAATGCTGTGCAGCGATATTTGAGACCATAAAATACATTTGACATGGCCCAAGATCGGACTATTTGGCTATAACAGGAAACCTCCCCAAACTAGGACAAGCGTTAGCAACTCACTTCTATACGACGAAATCACATACGTGCTAATAGTAGTAGTGATGTGTAGCAATATTCGAGTCCATAACATATACTTGACCTGGCCCAACATGGGACTACTTGGCTATAACAGGAACCTCCTCAACTAGGCCACGGGTTAGCAACTCACTTCTATACAACGAACTTACATACGTTCTAATAGTGGTAGTGATGTGTAGCAATAGTCGCGTCCATAACCTACACTTGACCTGGCCCAACATTGGACTACTTGGCTATAACAGGAACCTCTCAAACTAGGCCACGGGGGTTAGCAACTCACTTCTATACAACGAACTTTGGATCAGTTATTGCGTCAGAGCTCGGAGGGGAACTGACGGTCTGCCTCTTATCAGTTCCTTATCTGAAGTAACCTAGTGAAACACAGAGCGGTATGTTTTAACAAGCGTGTGTACAGGTTAACTTTTGTTAATGTGACTTGTTGTCTGAGTTACTACTGTTTTTTTGTGGTGTTGTAAGAAGTGTAAGTGCGTTGTTTTTCGAATAATAGTTATCATGTTCAATGTAAATAATAAGTACCGTGCGGGGGGCGTGGCGGTTTTTTGTATCCGACCAACTGAATTGTGTACGTCAGGTTAAAACAACAATGGCGACGGCAGATGTCGTACACCTTCACTTCAAACTTGAACGGGGCATAGCTGTTGATCTTTTAGCAGTTTACAGATTACAGGCGTTCTCAATCAATATGTTTAATGACGAATTTCAAAACACACTAAGCAGTATAAAATCTGCAAATTTTTTATAGTGAAAGGGGATTTAAATATTAATTTGTTGGATACATCTATTAGAAGTGTAGAGGACTATTTAGTTTTAATGGCAAGTCATGGACTCAACTCACTTGTCAATGAACCCACAAGGATAAATAATCATTCAAAAACCTGTATAGACCATGTTTTTTGTAGAAGTAAGTTTGATAGCTCTGTTAAGTACACAGCAGAAGTTTTAAAGATAAATATAACCGATCATTGGATGACAGTTTTGGGTTTAAATATTAAAAATAATTGTACATCAAGTATAACAAAAAACTGTTTTGAACATGTTTCAGTAAATTTAAATACACTTAAATTACTTGTAAGCCAAGAAAACTGGTTTGGAAATATACAACTGTACTTCAATATCCGATGCATTTGAAATGTTCCTGATTAAAATTCAAAGTTTATGTTTCAGTCTCTATGAATTGTGTAAACGTTAGTAATAAGTTTTTAAAACCCTGGGTCAATGCAAGTATTGTAAAAGCCGTTAAAGAAAAAAATAATTTGTACAAAAAGGTTGTTAAGCGGCCTAATGATGTGAATTTAAGAAATAGGTACAGGATTATTAACAACAGTTTAAAAAAACAAATTAAGCGCACTAAACATTTGCATTATTCACATGTTATAGAGTCAAATAAAACCAATACAAAAAAACAGTGGAAAACTATAAAGGAATTAAGTAGGGGATAAAGTTAAAATACTCAGGTGTAATTCTGGTGAAAAACTACAAATGATATTACAAACTCCACAACCCGAAAGAGGTGTCCAACATTTTGAATAATTTCTTTTGTTCAATTGCAGTAGACCTGAGACAAACAATAGAAGCAGGAAAACACCAATCCCACTCGTATGAATAGTTGTCACCAAAATATTTTCCATACTGTGGCAATAAAAGACTCGATGTTTTTGTATCCGACTAATAACAAAGAAATAAGCAATATAATAAAATCTTTAAAAAATAACAAAGCTCCTGGTTTTGATAATACTACAACCTGTTATCATTAAAGAAATATCCGAATCAATTACAGACGTGCTAGTTTATTTGATAAAATCTTAGCTTGTCGACAGGAGAGTTCCCAAAAATTTTAAAACATGCGGTAGTCACTCCACTCTTAAAAAAAAATTACAGATCAGATCCTGGCAACTATCGACCTATTGCGTTACTTTCAATATTTTCTAAAATACTCGAAAAATGTGTTAAGGTGAGGCTAGTAAATTTTCTTACAAAAACATAGTTTTTATAGTAAAAAAGAGTATGGGTTCCAAAGTAAGTTAAATACAATGTGCTGCCTTATTGGACTTCATGTCTCAGGTCTATGCAGGCATGGAATGAAGGAAAAGTGTGCGCTGGACTATTTGTCGACGTCATGAAGGTGTTAGATTACAGTGGATCATCGAGTACTTTTAAATAGGAATGCATGACGCAGGCATCAGGGGAATTGCTTTGCAATGGTTTTGTTCTTATTTGACAGATAGAACCCAAGTAACTAGAGCTAATAAAACTTTCAGTGAAGTAGGTAAACTAGGTATAGGGATACCCCAAGGATCAGTTTTGTCTGGCCCCCTTTTTCTAATTTATATTAATAATTTGTGCAATGGTAATTTCAAGGGCAAGATTGTAGCATTTGCGGATGATACTGCTTTATTTTATAAAGCAGACTCACTAGCACAAGTACAACTGAGTATGCAACATGATGTAAATGCTTTAAGATGGTGGTTTTCTAATAAATTCATGGTAATGAGCCCTAAAACCAAATACTTATTATTTAACTTATGTAGAAAAAGTATCCTTTATTTCACCTGTTAAATACCATGTTTTGAGTTGTCATTCTAGTCTAATAATAATTTAGTGTGTAATTGTTCAAACTTAGAACAGGTTGATAGTATTAAGTATCTTGGATTACTGGTAGATTCAAAGTTGAATTGGGAAATCTCATATAGCTGAAGTTAAGTCTAAACTAGTGAAGTATGTTAAGACTTTTTTTATTCTCTTAGAACGGTATATGCTATACAGGATTGCTTAAACAAGTTTATTTTGCCTTTATAAATTCTAAAATTGAATTCGGTTTTAGAAAATTTGGGGAGGAACTTATATTACAACCCTCAAAACCAATTGTTACTCTGCAAAAACATTTCATAAGAATAATAAAATTTAAGAATAAAATGGAGAGTTCAGCTCCAATTTTTAGAGATTTAAATGTGTGTTACCGATAAAAAATCTGTATATCTATAAAGTATTAAAATCATTTTATAAATCACAGCAGCAGTTTTTTACAATGCAAATTCACATTATAGTCAGAGAAGAATAAACGTTCAAGTTCCGAGACCCCATCTAACCTTGTTTAAAAAATTCTATCTTTTTTTAGGGCCAAAGTTTTTTAATTGTTTACCAGAATATTTAAGAAAATGTAAAATCAAAAATAAGTTTGTTAAAATGCTTCGGCATGTTTTGTTATTGGAAGAAGATGTAGACAGGTTTTACAACACTATAGTATGATCATTACACTTTTAAATTGTAAACTTTTTTATTATAATTTACTTGAAAATCTGATCAACATTTCACATATATTTCCGTTTTATGTTAACTTTTTTTAGAAGTTAATCTAGTTATAGTTGTTTTAGAGTGTATCATTACGAGGATCTGGTAGGGCAGTCCTTTTTTTTGAGTTACTGTTCTTTATGTGTACTAGTGTAATTCCCGAACAGGTATTTTGTTACCTCGGGCTTTATTGTTGATTTTAGTTTAAGATCTACTGTATGTAAACATGTACAACTGACAACAATAAAGAAATTTTTCATTCATTCATTCACTTACATACGTTCTAATAGTGGTAGTTATGTTGTAGCAATAGTCGAGTCCATAACATACACTTGACCTGGCCCAACATGGGACTACTTGGCTATAACAGGAACCTCCCCAACTAGGCCCACGCGTTAGCAACTTTTTTCTATACAACGAACTTACGTAGGTTCTATAGTGGTAGTGATGT
>NW_025781165.1:0-43571 GCF_021130785.1 Homalodisca vitripennis | reverse complement strand
TAAATAATTTTAAAACATCTCATCAAATTTTTTTTTTTCAATGTTGTTTATTCAAAATAATACTTTTGTAAAAATGTATAGCTTGTGTACGAATAAATATTATTCTCTTAAGTAGCACCTTGCTTAAGCTCCCATAAGTAAAACCTTAGGAGTAAAGAATATATAGTAGAGTGTGTCAAGTATTGGTTGGTATGATTAATTATTTTGTAAGATAAATGTGGTGTGCAGATATAAAATATTAGTTTATGTTGCACGGTTAACGTATTTGAATATCTGGCTTTTGTTCCGACATTAGGATAACAAATGTATTACTTATACTATCCAAATCATCAATCTTAATTTAAGTAAATCTTTTATTTCAACACAATCCTAGCTGTGGTAATTCTTAAGTATTTTTTTTCTTGCACGTTTTCTATGAATATATTTCTATCCTTAGTATAGGGCTTGTAAAGAGATGCTTAAATCTTTACCTTATTATAAAAATTAATTCTTAACATGAATTAAATAACAGATTTTAGTGAAATTTCAAAACTACACTTCCTTTAAAACATAATCGTAAAATAACATATATCTAAATAATTTTAAAACATCTCATCAAATTTTTTTTTCAATGTTGTTTATTCAAAATTATACTTTTTGTAAAAATGTATAGCTTGTTGTGTACGAATAAATATTATTTCATTATAAAAGTTATTAATTTATTCATAATGGAAATTATAGTCACTTATTTAATGGTTAAGTAAGAGATTAGTCTAGTATGAAAAACTTTTTTTCCGATTTAATTTAGTAGATTTTTTCCAAAAGAGCTCAACTATACATTTAGCTAATGAGTTTATTTCAAGAGAAATAATAATTGGATGGCAAACATATGTTGGAAGGTATTAATTTGGGACAGCTTAACAAAAATATTATAAACCTTCTTAACAATATTATTTTAAGATAATAAAATAATAATAACCAGTTTAACAATAAACCTTCCCATTTTCCATTTACATAACATCTGATAACATTACATTGTAATTTAAATATTACTCGGTCGTGTAAGAAATTCCTCTTATGAGGTATGCTTCTAACAGTAAAGTTTAAAATTTTGCCAGAAAGACTCCCTGGACTTCAGAAAATTGATCTTAAAGAGCTGTGAAAACTAAAATTAAAACCAACAATACCTACCCAAAAGCAGGACACAACTTCTTAAGGCATAAATAAATCGGATACATAATCTAATTACATAGTAGCAGCTATAAACGTGACGTACTAGGAGCCACGACAATCCGCAACGAGTTCAGTCGATTAGGTTCAACGTTATCACAATGCGATCTGAGAGTTTCTTTGTCTCTGAATTCCGTTAGTTTTCCTTTCACCTCCACGGTCTGCCAGCTAAACGGTTTATATTTAACTGACTAAATTATTTACCTCTTATAAGTTGTATCTAAGCCTTATTTAAAATTCCGTAATATATTAATTTTTAAAAATATAAGCTATATTAATATGTTTTTAAATATACTAAGTAAGCGTACGCCCACGCCATGCGTAACCTTCTTCGCTAAAGGTTTCATACAAAATTTCAAATCTATGTAGTTCATTTTCATTCTCTAAATGTCCTGCGGACAAATAGGTGAACATAAAAAACGTACTAAAAAGAAATATTTACATGAAACTGTATGAAACCAAAAATCCTCCCTTATTCATTGCCGACCTTAGAGCAATGTTTTTATAATCACTATTTAATGTTTCTAAAAATCAGGACCTTATAGTATACTGGGTCTCGTTAAAGTGTTATCCCACACCATAAACATTACGTTATAAGAATAAGTGTTAAGAGTATGTTAGAAAAAGCTGATTATTAATGTATTCTAATATATATACCAGAGTTAGTGTTAAAGATCTATTTCCCTACAGTTTGTTAAATGAAACTGAGCACTATCGGCACATCGGAATCTTTACTTAATGATGAATCGTAACAAAGCACAACAATCTAATTAACATTTTCCTTCGCTTCTGAACGTGAGCTGAGTGTGCTCATTATCCAGCATTACTGAGGGAGGTTCAGCCTCCTGCAGTGGTCACTTTTAGCGGGCTAGGTTAGAGACATACCTCCCTCCCTAATTGTGCTAAGCATTCTTGTAACCGTTTATAACGTGTTTTCAGTCAAAGTAAGGGTTGAAATACTCACAGAGTAAGTTAGTGGTTTAATACATTTACGAAAATCAGAATTATTCCAAAATTAAATATAACATAATGAATAGCGTCTGGAACTATAGCAACCTACAAAAAGTTTCCCAGTCATTGCACTATTAGTCATGTTTTCTAAATATTATTAACTCTTAAATGTGCTTTCATTCTGCTCCACGGTTTTGAAATTAAAAAAAAAACTTAAAATGAGAAACTTTCAGTACGATAACGTATAAAGCATTTCGTAAACTAGAAAAACAATTAATGAGAACACAAATCACCGGACCAGAAGTCGAGTATGAAACTGTGTCAGATTCCAGGTACTGCACTGATTATGAACTCAAACATTCACATTAATCAATCTCTCCCACCATAGCTAGACTATTACTTGTCAACCGCTATTGGAAACCTCTGTGGTTGTAAGAGAGCGTGACCAACAAGTTATGTTTGACGGTTAAGTAAATCAAAATAACATCGAGAATAAATAAGACTAAATAAGAACTGCACGTTAAATCAAAATCCGATGTAAAAAAGAAGTTTTCTATTAGAAATTTCAAATTTCGCTATTTCGCAATACTTCGGTCACCAAAGTTTTAATCTTTTAACTACGTAATTGTTATAATACATAAAAACTAAGGTAAAGGTCCCCATTTGTTTTCCTGTAAATTGATTACTTTCTGGGGAACCAATTGTTGCCACCACCATTTTAAAATAATTTAAATTAGTAATCGTCTTTAGAAGTGCAGTCTTTTCAAAGCAACCAAACGTAAAACGTGTAGTCCATCGTTTTGTAAAATTAGTCTACCTTATTTATATTATAAATAAATAAATATATGTATATACAAATCTCGTGTGCGTGTAAGAGTATATGTTACTGATCTAATCCTTAACCAGCTGGCCCGATTTTAATGAAATTATTTGTTATGTCTTCAGGTGGATTTTAGAATGGTTTAAATTTAAAAAAAATAGTAGTTATACATTTAGTAATGCTGAAGTTAGATACAAATTTTTAAAGCCCCTGCACATGATATAATACAATTACAAAGTTACGTAACTAAATAGCAAACATTATTTAAAGGCGTTAAGCTATGGTGTATATTTGTCTTTAAATTAATTTCTAGTTGAACTTAAACTTGAGTGTTAGACAGCTTTATAATAAAGCACATTTACGTGTAGTTTGCGTCTTTTTATAAATTCTGTTATTATTCGCAGGACATATCAGCACTCAAAACAGTAAAAATAGTCTATAATTCTTTTTATTGATATGAGCAATAGTGATCATCATGATGTACTTTTCAATATTATTAACGTTACCTGAATTATTGTGTTTGTTAAATCAACTTAAGGTTTTGTCATACTTTACATATAACAACTGTCACATATATATCAAAAAAGGTGATTTTGTATTGTAATAATTACTCAAAACAGTGTATACAAATCCTTATAAATTCAACAACACATTATACACATTATAACACATTATAAATTCAAAAGTGCCTTTGCTTATTGGTTTTGCTTTCACGGAAAATTTTACATGCTTATGTTCCCTGGGATGTATAGGCCTATCATTATTTCCATTTGGGCTAATTCTCACTGGTCTCTAAAGAAGCGAAACAGCCTATCTTGGTCTCTTAAGTTATGAAATATTAACTGAAAGGTTATATATAATGTAATCAACTGTGCTGTCTAAACATTTTCTACAACTTCCAAATTGTATACAGTTTTATAATGATTTTCTAAGGAATAACAAATAAATTTAAACGCCGGTTTAGATTTTAGCAATCGACTCCGAAAACTTCCTTTGATGCAAGCGACAAGAACTATGCCAGATGAAAGTTCACTAGACAGTGCTTTTGATATAATGTACCAATTTCAGCAGTAAATGTCCTAAAATAATAAAAAATATTTTTCAGTGTTTACAGAATCAAACATGTAGTGTCATTGGTGAACATTTTTATCAAATATTAAGTATTAGATCTAGAGGATAATGTTACTATCAAACATTTACTATACATTTAAAGACTGATATTAAACCCATCTTAATTCACTGTTAACATGAGTAGGGTTCTCTGATCTGTGATAGACAAGGAAAAATCAAGTATGGAACAAAACATAGTAAGAAGTAAATTTCAACAAAGTAAAACTGATTTGTGATGTCGGCAAAAAGGCAAACTGAATAATGGCGTTGGAAATGTAATTCACTCAAACCAGCAGTGATGCAACGTCTACTTAATTGCGTTGCAAAGGAGCGGGTAAACTGTTAGTTACTTGCAATAGTACGTATTTGTTTGTGTCTCATATTACTTTTTATAATACATTCATAATGTAGACTCTAAAATTATTAAAAACAATATGTCTCTGTTGATTATTTCTGTTTCTAATAAAATATAGGAATACCATATATTTAATACGCTTCTCATTAATATATTTTTTTCTTTCAATTAAATAATAATGTATGTCCCAGTCAAAATCGTAAATTATCTCAGTATCAAAATTGTTATAATTTTAGCTTTGCTTTTAATGTCATTGTATTGGATGATGTTTTATTTGAAAAAAATGAGAAATCACTTAGATTTAAGGGAATAATAAATGCCCAATTTATCGATATCTTTAAAAGGGAAACGTTTTCCAAAGGATATTGTGACCAGTAACATATGGGACCACTTTAGTTTGTGTGTAGAGGCCTTTGATTTAAAGCGTCAACAAACATTCTCGATCTAAGTCCAAAACCATACCAGCAGAGGTAGTCTGTTTGAATATTTAATCATAAATGACACCAATATTTTACGTTTAACCTTTATAAGTGTATATTCATAACATTACACTCATTATATACAGGTAACGTTTCGTGTATTGTTTCGTTACACAATAGACTCTAAATTTATTTTTTTATAAAATAGAAGGACCAATTTATCTTTTTAATACTTATATCGCATTAAGAATGAAAAAATATTGCAATATTGGTACATAGTTTATTACTAGATTTATACATTAAGCCAGAATATAAAACGTAAAAGTAACAAAATTATTGTTCCAGAAATAAAGTTAAATTGTAAAGCTTTTATTATTGAAAAATGTAATAGTTTTTCTAATATACATTATATATTGTATGTATATGCATTTAAATATATTATATATAAATTAAAATAGTATAAATGGCAATAGCCGAAATTAATTTCAATAAGCATTGAATCACAAAAAGTACTTGCACCTGGATCACACACACACACACACACACACACACACACACACACACACACACACACACAATAATAATAACTATTAACAGACAATTGCGTTTTTAACTGTGAATACAGAAAAATTGCGTTTTTAAACGGTGCATACAGACAATTAGCAATCTAATTTTCTTTAGACAATAACTTATTATTTTACCCGAATTCCTGATTATAACGAAGTCGTATACATTAGCCCAAGTTAAAAGTGGAGCCTCTGCTGAACGGCTGACAGCCGACTTATGTGCCCTGTTAAAATGGTGTTATCGATTTTGGGTTTGGGATTCTGTGCTCGTATTCTTAAACATAACAATACTTTATACAGATTAAACTTCTTCCTTCTGTTGATTTTAAGTCCTCTATTTTTATAACATACCTAATGAAATATAACATCTTGTTTAAAACGAAGTAACTTTTTCTTAATAACCATAAAGATCAGTCATTTACTACCTATACATCAATAGAGCCCAGCTATAAATGACTAATTACTAATCTCTTATTCCAAAATACAAACAAAACCCCAAAAGTATTACATTTAAAAATTTTTCGGGCTCATTATTTTAAGTAGAATGTCAACATTCTTATATTTATGATATGAGAGTATGTAGTATCGGTGTCTGACGTGCTGTAAAGTTTGCGTATTTTGGTGCTAATTAATCTTTTAGTCACTTATGGTTTTTTTATAGTTTCACCTCCAGTTAATAGACAAGGATGTTTGCATTGTACAAGAATGTACTCACACATTTAATAATTTGATGTACACCGAACTTCGTTGTGCAAGATCTTTTTCTTTTAAAATGTTTGAAACTCAATGAAAAAATATCTTACCAGAAGTAGTAATAATTGTATAGATTCTGAAAAAAATATCTTTTTATAAAAAAAATGTTTTATGTTTAACTCATTTTATTTAAACGCTTTTGACTGAATATCAAAGATTCGCAAAGCCATTTTTAGGAGGATTTAGGTAATTCCCAGTATGTTAGTAAGAGATAATAGCTGTGATCATGGTGATAAATCCACCGTATGTTATTTTATTTAAATTGTAAGATATTTTGAGATCTTGTTTCGTCATTTGACCTGCCTTGACAATATCGCAAAGGCAACAAGGTAAACACACTTAATGAATTCTATTGACATTTTCAAAAGAACCCATTAGTCGAATTCATGTAAAATGAGAGGTTACATTTAAGTCTAATTTGTTAATCATAAGTATAATAATACTCCATCATGACAGCGTCTCACCAACCGGACGATGAGCTGATGTCAATGCACCAGGAACTGGATACAATTAGTGTCAGTTATATTGTCGTCTACCGGTCACGATGACGTGTCATGTTAAATATTCAGAAATCAGAAATCTTGATTGTCGTTGACATTTCACAAAATTCATAACAGTCCCCAATTTGAAACTTAAATGTAAACTTAAGGAAATAGTGCAGCTATTTCACCATAATAATTTGTAATATTATACAATGGTTTATTCAATAGTATTTCCTTAAGTGCTATCTTAAAACTATATAGTGTCAGAGTTTTTAATTTTTCAGGTATAGTATTATACCTTTGAATCCCTTGATACATAAAGCTTTGTTGAGTCTTTTTGTATTCATTCATTTGTGACAGGCATATAAAATATTGTATGTTTCACTATTTATTTATGTCTTCATTGTGTATTGTGTTGTGTTTGTAAATTTTAAACTATGACCATTCCAAATGGATAATCTTCGCTTTTTATACTTATTGACGTCAAAAGATGATTTCTTAGAAGTTAAAACTATAGTAGCATTATTAATAATGTTTGAACTTTCTGAGAAAGCAATGTGTCATTATGGTATAATATTTTCATATGACTTGCGTCTTACATAGTTTGTATTTAGTATCCATTTCAATAATTCAAGTAAAACAATTAACAAAGACTGTGACGTACTAATGTATTTAACGTTTTATAATAAATAGTAAATCAATGAACAAACAGTACGTGTGCCACCTTGTTAGGTGCCACAAAGCGAGCTTACTTCTCTATCTCGAGTGGCCCATTATGCGGGGATGTTCTGTCAATGATGCCGCGGTCATTTAATCTACTATCTTCGAAACAAAACTGTTCATTACTATGAATAATTTAGAGCCATTCACTTTCATTTTACGATGGAACGATGGAGTATTTATAGAGTAATATGGAGCTGAATGACTCACTTTAAATCATAAACGTATTAAAGGAAGTACAGCAGATTTTAAGTGCTCTTTCAAAATATTAATTTATATATGAACAATAACATTAATAACAAATTTTATGCATATTATACTTAAGTAGTAACATTTATTTTAACGTGGTTCACTTTTATCACTATTACGAGATTAAAGTTAGTGAAAAAAACATTCTATAAAACAAAACCAAAAGAAAAATACTTAAGAATTCTTACAGAGTATATGTTTTATAAAAGCTTAGTAATTTAATTTTTTGACGGTAAAAAAGCAGAGATATTAAAAATATGAAACTCTGATTCTAAGTTTTTGTGTGTGTGTTAATTTATAGTAGATTTAATGAATAGTTTTATTATAGATTATCCGCATAAACCAGCGTATAACTTAACTGCATTATGTAGCCTTATGTAAATATTTGAATAAATGTTTTTATCAAGGTTTGTGTTCAAGTTTAATATCTATAAAAAGTCATTATAAAGAATATCATACTGAAAGTGCCAAATTTTCATGAAAATAACACATAACACATGTAGAAAAAAAATTGACGTGTTATATTGATGTATATAATAAAAAGAATTTAAGAAACGATTTATACTTAAGTTATCTGTATACATATGTTATTAAACATTTTTTTAAATGTATAGAAGGTGTTAAATAAGGGAGCAAATTTCAACGGTCTACAATAGATGTAGGGGGAAGGATACAGTAATGGAACATATTTGTATTCAACAACACATCTGCTACTCACGTGAAGGAAAACAACCAGAATGTGAGGAGCGCGAGGCGGCCCAAATTACCCTATCTGTCAATGTAACGTGTTGTTGTAGATTGTTGCTATGTTTTTATTGTTTGCGATACTATTTGTTAATACCTAAAATCACTTGAGGTGTATCAAGTCTAGTTATGATGATTTTTACGCTAATGATGAACAATAAAATGTTCAACAACATAATAATAAAGAAACTTCCCATTTTGGGTTTAATTTCTACATTTATAACTTAAAGTCCTAAGTGTTCAGGTATCCTAAACGTATTACGGAAGAAGAATACTTAGTGCTATAAACATAAGTAATCTCTGCCCCAAAAATCACACAGAGAGAATATATTTGAAATAAATTCTTTGGATTTCATGTACAGATTGTAAAAAAACTGCTGAGAAGGTCTTGTAGTACCTGATTTTAAATGACTATTAAAAAGATTTTCTTTATATTTACTCAAAATATGTGTTTATATCATATATAAATAAGGGCTATTAATTTAATTTATCATGTTAAGGTCTATAGCTCATTTAATTCTCAAGATGGCTCCAACGACGCTCAATATGCAATACACAAGGATCAAACATTCAACCGTAGTCCTGAGATCACCAAATGGCGAGATGGGATTTTGATTTTGATGCGAGTGTAGAGTTTCTTTCATATTAATCCCTTAGCCATACGCACCTTGCGGTTGTATAGTGCTAGAGCTTCGAGGTAGGTTTCCTAAGTAGGTACTCCAAGTTTTTGATCTCCTAAATAATATCTTGACACACTTTCTCAAAGAGGCGAGTTCACAGCCCCACAATGCTACTTTAGATCATCTTCCGTTAAAAACAGGACAACTGAGATCAAATGAATGTACAATTGCAGATTGTCGGCTGATAAGCCTGCTGCATTGTATTGTGAATTCGTTCGGGTTACTAACGTCAGATTCTAGTTGTACCCTTACGTTTTCCTCGTATGCCCCGCAGTGTCTGTTTCTCGGATCCCTGTACTTTTTCCAGAACACCGATTATAGAGCAGATGTGAGCATGATCGGACAGAAAGGCCTCGTGAGACACACAACAGCTATTTATCCGATTACCCATACCCCCCGTTATCATATTCACATCACCTCGCTGCGCGTCCGCGTGAGAAATTCAATAACAATTCCCACATTTCCAATCACTAGACTTCGAGACATTATCAACTCCAGAAGCGACTTACGTCGGATGTTACTGTTGGAACTGCCCCACGCCTCATTGTGACGCTCAATTGTTAAACTCCAAGCCGCTCCTCCCAATAATCTACCAAGGCAGCTATCTATCTGTAGGGCGTAGAATTCAGATCGTCATACGGTAGATATGATTATGTAATCAAAAGACTCGTCCAGTACCAGCCCCAGTCAGCCTGAATCTGTAAAGATACCCGGAACAAAATTCCAGAACAGCAATTCTGTTCACCTTGTAGCTTACAATAAAACAAGGTCTAGCATTATTACCATGGGCGCTAAGTGTTTTGATCTCTTTCATGAAAAGCTCTGATATTGTACCCTTACTAATTAAGGTTTTCTTAATCAGGGCCATGTGAAATTGTTCCATCAAACATCATCTGTAAATACAGTTGAATCAGCTTTACTCTGCTGCAGATTGACCTGAAGGACCTTGATTCCCATGATCAGTTGCCACATTTCGCGTCCTCAGCTAGTCTACTGGACCTCTACAACCAACACTATCAACTGCTGAATCTTCATTGATGTATTTTAGCGTGATACCCTAAACCAAACTGCAGGATGCAACTCCTTGTTATAACCTTTCCAAATCAAGATATGTTGATTTTTTATTTTAGGATGCATAAAAGGTCCCACTAGTTAATTTTATTTATTTTATTTTACATTTCAACGGACATCTCCATTTTTAAAGTTTTGAACAATAATTAAACAATGAAAGTAAACAACTACAGTGACAAATAGAGCAATAACGATTAATAAACTATTTAAGTGACGAAACGGATATAAACTATGAATGACAATAACGTAATTAATTATTAGTGTACCGTGATTTGAACTATGGAAAAAAACGAACAATAAAAGCAATAAATTAGCACGAAAAAATGAGAATAAAACCATGAATAAACAAGAATAGACAAGAATTAACAAGACACAATATATAAATAACAGCAATGAGAGACGTACAGGTAAAGTATAATAACGAGTGTCTTCCCTCATTGTGCAACTACTAGGCAGATAACTCATGCAGACCGGCGATCCTCCTCTTGAGCACTGGTATTCTGTCCACATAAAAGTCAACGATGTCGGCGACGCTATTACCAGAACTCTGAAGTCGGTACATCGTATTGTTTTGCTGCGTGGTTGGTGCGATGTTGCTGAGCGAACATGTCTCTGGAGCAAGTGGCTGAAGGGGTCCTGAAGAGGATCTGGCTCAGCATATCGGGACAGTCGATCTTGCCGTTAAGGATCTTTGACAGCAGTACAACGTCAGCGGAGAATCTGCGATCCGCAAGAGTCAGGAGTCCCAGATCACGAGACACTTCCCCGATGGGAACCTGGACGATAGAGAAGACCACTCCTGACACCCACCATTCGAATAAACCTTCTTTGAATAGTCTCTAGTTCATCTATGAGAAACTTCTTACTAGTATCGAAGAAGTGAAAGGTCCGTCCAGTGAGATCCCAGCGTGACCAGGTAAGGTCATTTACGCTTGAGTGGTGTGGTGAGGGGAGTGGGCCCAACACCCAAGGGCTCCGTTCGCGACGCCGTGCCTACCCTAGGCACGGACCTCTTCACACCGTGTAGTGGAGGAACACCGTCATACAAAAGCATGTGTGTGGTACGATTCCGGACTGAATAGTCGAGACAGGTCATGTCCGACCTGGCACCAGTACTATGCCAAGGGCAACGAGTCCATAATCGGGGCACCCTGGGGTTATGTCGAACACATATAGGGCCACCTTATGCAGGACGCTTAACTAGTCTTTATCCGAGCCAAAACACTGGTGGGATCTGAATCCCCCATTGGTCTTTAGTGGCACTTGATAATTAAATTAGTGAACAAAGAATAATGTAAAATTTATTTACGTCATGTGTTAAATTTACATTGTTGGATTGGTTGGTGTCATACATTTTAGCTTAATACACTATGTCATTGGCTCAAGAAGCTTAGAGTAAACGGCTTGTTAACTACGTTATACGTATACTGTTTAATACGAACAAAAAGCTTCCCACGCCAATAAAAAAAGATCTGGCGTGCATTTACTGTAGTTATTGATAATTTTAAATACACTTGTATACAAATTTAAAAGCAAGGTTAGGTATAAAAATAAATAAAAATAATAAATAAATAAAGGAAAAACTATAAATCATCAAATCAAATATATACATTTAATAGATCGCAAGTTCAATTTCAGAAAATTGTGATGGGAATAATAAATATTTTTGTACATTAACAAATATTGACAAAACAACATTCTAAATACCAATAGTAAACAGTATAGAAGTGGGAAAGATTACATTTCAGTTCATAGTAATACATATTTTAGAATGTTAATTGCATTTAACATGCTCGAAATATTTTAGTTTTGTTATTAGATATATTGATATTATGTAGCAAACAATAAATTAGAAAACAAAATTTATTTTGGCTTACATTCTGATTTTATTGTCTACCTAAAAGCAAACTGAATTCGGGCTAAGTTTTATTTAAATTTTAGAGTTATTTATTAGTATATAATTTCTGCCTTGTCTAGGACAAATGTAAGAAAATTTGTAGTGACAAATCTTCAGAAGAACCTTCTACAATGATACATGTGGTTATCTTGTAGGGTATTCGGGACACGCACCTCTAGAACGGTTGAGTTATCCCGGTTGCCAGCTGTACCGCACATTATATCATACATTACTAACAGTGTAATGTTTTATTGGTCATTTGAATTTTGTAGCTTCGGAGTGTATAGTAACATTTTGACATCCATGAATAATTTTAGACCTTTACTCGTTTTTCCTCATATTTAAATAGAAGTTACAACTGAATTTCAAAGGTTATTAGTACTAATTACTCGTAAAATAAATATTACGAGACGGAAAATGTAATCAAGAGAGCTTATTTCCCTTTAAAATTATAAACTCTAACCCTCATCCACATTACTTCAAGAGGAACATAACCACGAATATTTTTTTCTATTCCCTCGATTTATAATAAACGTTCCTCTAATAAACTTACCGTGGAGGAAATAAAGTACTAAAATGACTTCGAGTATGGAAATAAAGACGTTTGTGATATATTTTGTAGCTGTTTGCTTCTTACAAGTTGTCACCTTTCTAAGAAGTCCGTAAGTAAGATTTTAAAGTTTCCTCACTGACGTGTAAATGAAAGTTTAAAGTGTAATGAAATGTCTAAATTAAACGAAATCAATCGAAAGAATTAGCGCTTCAGTAATGCTGTCACTGTGGTATAGATTGAGATTTAATTTATATATAAATCACGGAAAATATATAACAAAGAAATCTCACCGGAAGAAAATCCATGCAATAATCGTACGGCTAGACTTAGATATTATGATAAAAATCCCATTTACCTGTCTATAAGCGATTTGACTTTTTAATACCAATAGCTTCCTCTCCATTTTTGGAAGAAATAAAAATTCAAATACATCTATGTATTAGTATGTACATGCAGGTTATAGAATCTGCACCATAAAATATAATAGTAAGATAATTGAAACAATTACAAAAATATACTTTTACTTTTGTCTCAATAAGTGAACTATTCAGTATTAACTTATATTTTATTCTATCACACAGGTTAAAATGCTACATACAAATTTCTAAATTAAAACAATTCGTTTTTGTTTATAATTTTTACTCCCTAAAGTAATTTATTTATAGCTATTCCATTTTTTTTACTTTGTATCAACACTTTCTCAAGACATCTTTGTGCAATTTTGGAGTAGCACTTGGAACTACCGATATTAAAACTATAACTAACACCTTTTTAATAGTCATGAAAACATATCCTCTCCTATTCTTAAAATAATTTAAGTTAAGTAATCATATTAACTCTAAAGAATTAACAGTGAAAAAAATATAATGACTTGTCATCAAATGTAATAAATTTATCGACATTCCATATTATTTCAAAGTAAAATGGTTTTTTTTATTATAACAGATAGTTAGATACATGCATAACAAGAGTCATGGCCTCTATCTTATATACCATAGTGCTATTTGTCTGAAAAATGTGAAAAAAGTAACTCTTAATGAAATCATGATGCTCTCCGTACCCAAATTCAGTAAAAAAATCATACTAATACCTTTTTAATTAGCAATATCGTTTTACATTGTATCTAGGATATTGCAGTATTATTTAGTAATGAATGGAACAACATTTAATGAATATAATAACGTTTAAATATTTACCTGTTCAAAATTTGAATGATGTCCCATTTTGAACAATTATGTAAGGAACGTCAGTACAGTATCATAACGTTGTATTAGAAAAAGGTACAGCATAATGGAATAAACTACTTACTGTTGACAACTTTAAGGAAGTTAAACGTAGTTAAACGATGAAACATATATCGCAAACATATGTTTGGTAATGTATTGAAAATTTGGTACACAGATAGTTTTCCACGTGTAAACCACCAGGAAAATCCCGAAAAGTGAGAATTTTTCATTTTCAATCCCTCAAAAAAATTCCCAAAAAATCGCGCATTCTTCACCCCTGCAGGCATTTTTTGTAAGCCCGATAGCGGGCGAACCGTTGGAGCTAGCTCGGATCTGACGGGAAAATTCATGGGCAGGAATGAAAGTGAACTACAAAAAAGGTCCAATGACTTTTTGCTCTATCTTCCATCACTTCATTTCCTATATCTAACCTGTGTTTTATTTTGCCCTCCGACCAATGGTTTCGCCGCTATCGACCTCAAAAACAAACTTTTCACGTAAATATTACAAAAGAATTGCACATAATCACGTTTTTCGGCCAAACCAATGGAGATAGGGCAAAAAGTCACTGGACCTTTTCTGTAGATCGCGCAATTTGCTAATTTGATGGGTCAATCAGATTTGAGCTACGACCAACGGTTCGGCCGCTATCGGGCTCGAAACATTATTTTTATCGAAAAAATCTCTGGAATGTCAAATGTTCGAGCGTTTTGTCGCATAACCACGGAAGATAGAGCAAAAAGTCACTGGACCTTTTTTGTAGTTCACTCCATTCCTGACCATGAATTTTTCATCAGATCCGAGCTAGCTCTAACGGTTCGCCCGCTATCGGGCTTACAAAAAAGGCCTGCAAGGGTGAAAAATGCATGAATTTTCTCGAATTTTTTTGAGGGGTTTAAAAGTAAAAAAGTCCGGTTTTCAGACTTTTCCTCCGGGTCATATTGTGAAAGGTACCTGCGTGCCAAATTTCAAGTTTCCAGCACTTCTAGAACTATGTTAGAATTTGTATCTATATATCAGTGAGTGAGTCAGTTTCACATGCGGCTGTATATATATTAGATAGAGATATGACAAAAAGTGACTGCACATTTCTTGTCAAAAATTTAATTTTGTCTTTCGATTATGCCATCAGATTTAAGCTACGACCTATAATTTAGGCAGTACAGAGCTTAGGACAAAAGACTGCACTGGGCAGTTTAAAAATATCACGTAAAACATAAAAATCAATACTTTAAAACGCGTTATGCAGCCAAACCGTTGAGGATAGGGCAAATTGTTACTGAGCCTTTTTTGTAGATCACATTATTTGCTAAATCCTGTTGAAAATTTGTTTTGAGCAACGAGCAACCGTTTAGCCGCTATCAAGCCCTGAATGTAAATTTGTAGGCGAAAATTTCCAAATCTTTTCACTTAATCGCATTTTGCGGCCAAACTAATGGAGATAGAGTAAAAAGTCACTTGACCTTTTATGTAGATCACTTCATTTCCTATATCTAACCTGTGTTTTATTTTGCCCTCCGACCAATGGTTTCGCCGCTATCGACCTCAAAAACAAACTTTTCACGTAAATATTACAAAAGAATTGCACATAATCACGTTTTTTCGGCCAAACCAATGGAGATAGGGCAAAAAGTCACTGGACCTTTTCTGTAGATCGCGCAATTTGCTAATTTGATGGGTCAATCAGATTTGAGCTACGACCAACGGTTCGGCCGCTATCGGGCTCGAAACATTATTTTTATCTAAAAAATCTCTGGAATGTCAAATGTTCGAGCGTTTTGTCGCATAACCACGGAAGATAGAGCAAAAAGTCACTGGACCTTTTTTGTAGTTCACTCCATTCCTGACCATGAATTTTTCATCAGATCCGAGCTAGCTCTAACGGTTCGCCCGCTATCGGGCTTACAAAAAAGGCCTGCAAGGGTGAAAAATGCATGAATTTTCTCGAATTTTTTTGAGGGGTTTAAAAGTAAAAAAGTCCGGTTTTCAGACTTTTCCTCCGGGTCATATTGTGAAAGGTACCTGCGTGCCAAATTTCAAGTTTCCAGCACTTCTAGAACTATGTTAGAATTTGTATCTATATATCAGTGAGTGAGTCAGTTTCACATGCGGCTGTATATATATTAGATAGAGATATGACAAAAAGTGACTGCACATTTCTTGTCAAAAATTTTAATTTTGTCTTTCGATTATGCCATCAGATTTAAGCTACGACCTATAATTTAGGCAGTACAGAGCTTAGGACAAAAGACTGCACTGGGCAGTTTAAAAATATCACGTAAAACATAAAAATCAATACTTTAAAACGCGTTATGCAGCCAAACCGTTGAGGATAGGGCAAATTGTTACTGAGCCTTTTTTTGTAGATCACATTATTTGCTAAATCCTGTTGAAAATTTGTTTTGAGCAACGAGCAACCGTTTAGCCGCTATCAAGCCCTGAATGTAAATTTGTAGGCGAAAATTTCCAAATCTTTTCACTTAATCGCATTTTGCGGCCAAACTAATGGAGATAGAGTAAAAAGTCACTTGACCTTTTATGTAGATCACTTCATTTCCTATATCTAACCTGTGTTTTATTTTGCCCTCCGACCAATGGTTTCGCCGCTATCGACCTCAAAAACAAACTTTTCACGTAAATATTACAAAAGAATTGCACATAATCACGTTTTTCGGCCAAACCAATGGAGATAGGGCAAAAAGTCACTGGACCTTTTCTGTAGATCGCGCAATTTGCTAATTTGATGGGTCATCCAGATTTGAGCTACGACCAACGGTTCGGCCGCTATCGGGCTCGAAACATTATTTTTATCGAAAAAATCTCTGGAATGTCAAATGTTCGAGCGTTTTGTCGCATAACCACGGAAGATAGAGCAAAAAGTCACTGGACCTTTTTTGTAGTTCACTCCATTCCTGACCATGAATTTTTCATCAGATCCGAGCTAGCTCTAACGGTTCGCCCGCTATCGGGCTTACAAAAAAGGCCTGCAGGGGTGAAGAATGCGCGATTTTTTGGGAATTTTTTTGAGGGGTTGAAAATGAAAAATTCTCACTTTTCGGGATTTTCCTGGTGGTTACACGTGGAAAGCTATCTGTGTACCAAATTTCAAGTCTCTAACTCATCTGGAAGTAGGTTAGAATTAGTATACGTGAGTGAGTGAGTCAGTCAGTCAGTTACACATGCGGTTGTATATATATTAGACTCGCTGGGGGCTACGCCCCCAGGCCCCCAAAGTAAACGCTTGCAAATTCGGGGATAAGCGGAATTCGGTGACTGGTTAAGTCCGGGACATTAAGTAAATGACAAGGGATTTAAAAATTGACCTTTTTCATAGATTTTTTCCGGATTCGTAAAAACTTTTGACTTTGAGGGCATTTTGCGGTTTAAACCGTTAGAGATACGACAAAAAGTGACTGGACCTTTCTTGTTGGAAATTTAATTTTGTCTTTCGATTGTGCCCTCAGATCTGATCTACGACCTATGGTTTAGCCAGAAATGAGCTCGGGAGAAAAGTCTGCACGGGCCAGCTATCTTGAATTGTTTAGTATAAACATAATAAAAACCGACCTCAAGGCAGTATTTTAAGTCGAACAGGGGGTTTAATATCACCAGGAGACTATCTAGTCAAGGCGAGAAATTCCCTGGGTGGGTGATTAATGTTAAGGAGGTTAAGACAAGAGGGGGTTTAATTTCGTCAGGATATTGTCTGGTCATATGAACAAATTCCCAGGGGGGGTTAACGTTACCGGGGGATAAGTCTCCAGGGGGTTATCTGGTCATACCAGGATCTTCCCAGGGGGGGGGTTAAGAGATTTGGTGACTGGTAAAATTCGGACATGAGGTCATGGCAGGAAAATTCCCTGGGGGGGTTTAATGTTACCAGGGGGGTTAACACATCAGGGGGTTGAATGTACAGGAGGTTATCAGGTCATACCAGGAAATCCCGGGGGGGGGTTAATATTACCGGGGGTTAATGACACACTTGGGCCTTTTTTAGAGGGTATTGTGTCTGTGAACATAATAAATATTCCTCTGTCCCTATCTACTATTGACGCTTAGCTAACGCTCAGCCAACTCCCGAAGTCACTGAACCTTTTCTGTAGATCACGTGATTTCCTAAATCCCGTTTAAAATTTGTTTTGAGTTACGACCAACCGTTTAGCCGCTATCAAGCCCGGAATGTAAATTTTTTAGGCGAAAATGTCCAATATTTTCACTTAATCGCGTTTTGCGGTCAAAACTAAGGGAAATATAGTAAAAAGTCACTGGACCTTTTTTGTAGGTCATCTTATTTCCTAAATAAAACGTTAGTCTTATTTTGACCTCCGACCAATGGTTTCGCCGCTATCGACCCCAAAAACAAAAGTTTCGCGTAAAAGTTACAACAAAATTGTACATAATCACGTTTTTCGGCCAAACCAATCGAGATAGGGCAAAAGATTACTGGACCTTTTCTGTAGATCGCGCAATTTGCTAATTTGATGGGTCAATCAGATTTGAGCTACGACCAACGGTTCGGCCGCTATCGGGCTTGAAAACATTATTTTTATCGAAAAAAATCTCTGGAATTTCAAATGTTCGAGCGTTTTGTCGCTTAACCATGGAAGATAGAGCAAAAAGTCATTAGACCTTTTTTGTAGTTCACTTCATTCCTGACCATGAATTTTCCGTCAGATCCGAGCTAGCTCCAACGGTTCGCCCGCTATCGGGCTTACAAAAAAATGCCTGCAGGGGTGAAGAATGCGCGATTTTTTGGGAATTTTTTTGAGGGGTTGAAAATGAAAAATTCTCACTTTTCGGGATTTTCCTGGTGGTTACACGTGGAAAGCTATCTGTGTACCAAATTTCAAGTCTCTAACTCATCTGGAAGTAGGTTAGAATTAGTATACGTGAGTGAGTCAGTCAGTTACACATGCGGTTGTATATATATTAGACTCGCTGGGGGCTACGCCCCCAGGCCCCCAAAGTAAACGCTTGCAAATTCGGGGATAAGCGGAATTCGGTGACTGGTTAAGTCCGGACATTAAGTAAATGACAAGGGATTTAAAAATTGACCTTTTTCATAGATTTTTTCCGGATTCGTAAAAACTTTTGACTTTGAGGGCATTTTGCGGTTAAACCGTTAGAGATACGACAAAAAGTGACTGGACCTTTCTTGTTGGAAATTTAATTTTGTCTTTCGATTGTGCCCTCAGATCTGATCTACGACCTATGGTTTAGCCAGAAATGAGCTCGGGAGAAAAGTCTGCACGGGTCAGCTATCTTGAATTGTTTAGTATAAACATAATAAAAACCGACCTCAAGGCAGTATTTTAAGTCGAACAGGGGGTTTAATATCACCAGGAGACTATCTAGTCAAGGCGAGAAATTCCCTGGGTGGGTGATTAATGTTAAGGAGGTTAAGACAAGAGGGGGTTTAATTTCGTCAGGATATTGTCTGGTCATATGAACAAATTCCCAGGGGGGGTTAACGTTACCGGGGGATAAGTCTCCAGGGGGTTATCTGGTCATACCAGGATCTTCCCAGGGGGGGGGTTAAGAGATTTGGTGACTGGTAAAATTCGGACATGAGGTCATGGCAGGAAATTCCCTGGGGGGGTTTTAATGTTACCAGGGGGGTTAACACATCAGGGGGTTGAATGTACAGGAGGTTATCAGGTCATACCAGGAAATCCCCGGGGGGGGGGGTTAATATTACCGGGGGTTAATGACACACTTGGGCCTTTTTTAGAGGGTATTGTGTCTGTGAACATAATAAATATTCCTCTGTCCCTATCTACTATTGACGCTTAGCTAACGCTCAGCCAACTCCCGAAGTCACTGAACCTTTTCTGTAGATCACGTGATTTCCTAAATCCCGTTTAAAATTTGTTTTGAGTTACGACCAAACCGTTTAGCCGCTATCAAGCCCGGAATGTAAATTTTTAGGCGAAAATGTCCAATATTTTCACTTAATCGCGTTTTTGCGGTCAAACTAAGGGAAATATAGTAAAAAGTCACTGGACCTTTTTTGTAGGTCATCTTATTTCCTAAATAAAACGTTAGTCTTATTTTGACCTCCGACCAATGGTTTCGCCGCTATCGACCCCAAAAACAAAAGTTTCGCGTAAAAGTTACAACAAAATTGTACATAATCACGTTTTTCGGCCAAACCAATCGAGATAGGGCAAAAGATTACTGGACCTTTTCTGTAGATCGCGCAATTTGCTAATTTGATGGGTCAATCAGATTTGAGCTACGACCAACGGTTCGGCCGCTATCGGGCTTGAAACATTATTTTTATCGAAAAAATCTCTGGAATTTCAAATGTTCGAGCGTTTTGTCGCTTAACCATGGAAGATAGAGCAAAAAGTCATTAGACCTTTTTTGTAGTTCACTTCATTCCTGACCATGAATTTTCCGTCAGATCCGAGCTAGCTCCAACGGTTCGCCCGCTATCGGGCTTACAAAAAATGCCTGCAGGGGTGAAGAATGCGCGATTTTTTGGGAATTTTTTTGAGGGGTTGAAAATGAAAAATTCTCACTTTTCGGGATTTTCCTGGCGGTTACACGTGGAAAGCTATCTGTGTACCAAATTTCAAGTCTCTAACTCATCTGGAAGTAGGTTAGAATTAGTATACGTGAGTGAGTCAGTCAGTTACACATGCGGTTGTATATATATTAGACTCGCCTTCGGCTCGCTGGGGGCTACGCCCCCAGGCCCCCAAAGTAAACGCTTGCAAATTCGGGGATAAGCGGAATTCGGTGACTGGTTAAGTCCGGACATTAGGTAAATGACAAGGGATTTAAAAGTTGACCTTTTCATTGATTTTGTTTCCGGATTCGTCCAAACTTTTGACTTTGAGGGCATTTTGCGGTTAAACCGTTTTAGAGATACGACAAAAAGTGACTGGACCTTTCTTGTCGGAAATTTAATTTTGTCTTTCGATTGTGCCCTCAGATCTGATCTACGACCTATGGTTTAGCCAGAAATGAGCTCGGGAGAAAAGTCTGCACGGGTCAGCTATCTTGAATTGTTTAGTATAAACATAATAAAAACCGACCTCAAGGCAGTATTTTAAGTCGAACAGGGGGTTTAATATCACCAGGAGACTATCTAGTCAAGGCGAGAAATTCCCTGGGTGGGTGATTAATGTTAAGGAGGTTAAGACAAGAGGGGGTTTAATTTCGTCAGGATATTGTCTGGTCATATGAACAAATTCCCAGGGGAGGTTAACGTTACCAGGGGATAAGTCTCCAGGGGGTTATCTGGTCATACCAGGATCTTCCCAGGGGGGGGGGGGTTAAGAGATTTGGTGACTGGTAAAATTCGGACATGAGGTCATGGCAGGAAATTCCCTGGGGGGGTTTAATGTTACCAGGGGGTTAACACATCAGGGGGTTGAATGTACAGGAGGTTATAAGGTTATACCAGGAAATCCCCGGGGGGGGGGTTAATATTACCGGGGGTTAATGACACACTTGGGCCTTTTTTAGAGGGTATTGTGTCTGTGAACATAATAAATATTCCTCTGTCCCTATCTACTATTGACGCTTAGCTAACGCTCAGCCAACTCCCGAAGTCACTGAACCTTTTCTGTAGATCACGTGATTTCCTAAATCCCGTTTAAAATTTGTTTTGAGTTACGACCAACCGTTTAGCCGCTATCAAGCCCGGAATGTAAATTTTTAGGCGAAAATGTCCAATATTTTCACTTAATCGCGTTTTGCGGTCAAACTAAGGGAAATATAGTAAAAAGTCACTGGACCTTTTTTGTAGGTCATCTTATTTCCTAAATAAAACGTTAGTCTTATTTTGACCTCCGACCAATGGTTTCGCCGCTATCGACCCCCAAAAAACAAAAACAAAAGTTTCGCGTAAAAGTTACAACAAAATTGTACATAATCACGTTTTTCGGCCAAACCAATCGAGATAGGGCAAAAGATTACTGGACCTTTTCTGTAGATCGCGCAATTTGCTAATTTGATGGGTCAATCAGATTTGAGCTACGACCAACGGTTCGGCCGCTATCGGGCTTGAAACATTATTTTTTATCGAAAAAAATCTCTGGAATTTCAAATGTTCGAGCGTTTTGTCGCTTAACCATGGAAGATAGAGCAAAAAGTCATTAGACCTTTTTTGTAGTTCACTTCATTCCTGACCATGAATTTTCCGTCAGATCCGAGCTAGCTCCAACGGTTCGCCCGCTATCGGGCTTACAAAAAATGCCTGCAGGGGTGAAGAATGCGCGATTTTTTGGGAATTTTTTTGAGGGGTTGAAAATGAAAAATTCTCACTTTTCGGGATTTTCCTGGTGGTTACACGTGGAAAGCTATCTGTGTACCAAATTTCAAGTCTCTAAACTCATCTGGAAGTAGGTTAGAATTAGTATACGTGAGTCAGTCAGTCAGTTACACATGCGGTTGTATATATATTAGATAACTGTTAGAGATACAAGAAAAAGTGAATGGACCTTTCTTGTTAGAAATTTAATTTTGTCTTTCGATTGTGCCCTCAGATCTGATCTACGACCTATGGTTTAGCCAGAAATGAGCTCGGGAGAAAAAGTCTGCACGGGTCAGCTATCTTGAATTGTTTAGTATAAACATAATAAAAAACCGACCTCAAGGCAGTATTTTAAGTCGAACAGGGGGTTTAATATCACCAGGAGACTATCTAGTCAAGGCGAGAAATTCCCTGGGTGGGTGATTAATGTTAAGGAGGTTAAGACAAGAGGGGGTTTAATTTCGTCAGGATATTGTCTGGTCACATGAACAAATTCCCAGGGGGGGTTAACGTTACCGGGGGATAAGACTCTAGGGGGTTATCTGGTCATACCAGGATCTTCCCAGGGGGGGGGGGTTAAGAGATTTGGTGACTGGTAAAATTCGGACATGAGGTCATGGCAGGAAATTCCCTGGGGGGTTTAATGTTACCAGGGGGGTTAACACATCAGGGGGTTGAATGTACAGGAGGTTATCAGGTCATACCAGGAAATCCCCGGGGGGGGGGTTAATATTACCGGGGGTTAATGACACACTTGGGCCTTTTTTAGAGGGTATTGTGTCTGTGAACATAATAAATATTCCTCTGTCCCTATCTACTATTGACGCTTAGCTAACGCTCAGCCAACTCCCGAAGTCACTGAACCTTTTCTGTAGATCACGTGATTTCCTAAATCCCGTTTAAAATTTGTTTTGAGTTACGACCAACCGTTTTAGCCGCTATCAAGCCCGGAATGTAAATTTTTAGGCGAAAATGTCCAATATTTTCACTTAATCGCGTTTTGCGGTCAAACTAAGGGAAATATAGTAAAAAGTCACTGGACCTTTTTTGTAGGTCATCTTATTTCCTAAATAAAACGTTAGTCTTATTTTGACCTCCGACCAATGGTTTCGCCGCTATCGACCCCAAAAACAAAAGTTTCGCGTAAAAGTTACAACAAAATTGTACATAATCACGTTTTTCGGCCAAACCAATCGAGATAGGGCAAAAGATTACTGGACCTTTTCTGTAGATCGCGCAATTTGCTAATTTGATGGGTCAATCAGATTTGAGCTACGACCAACGGTTCGGCCGCTATCGGGCTTGAAACATTATTTTTATCGAAAAAATCTCTGGAATTTCAAATGTTCGAGCGTTTTGTCGCTTAAACCATGGAAGATAGAGCAAAAAGTCATTAGACCTTTTTTGTAGTTCACTTCATTCCTGACCATGAATTTTCCGTCAGATCCGAGCTAGCTCCAACGGTTCGCCCGCTATCGGGCTTACAAAAAATGCCTGCAGGGGTGAAGAATGCGCGATTTTTTGGGAATTTTTTTGAGGGGTTGAAAATGAAAAAATTCTCACTTTTCGGGATTTTCCTGGTGGTTACACGTGGAAAGCTATCTGTGTACCAAATTTCAAGTCTCTAACTCATCTGGAAGTAGGTTAGAATTAGTATACGTGAGTCAGTCAGTCAGTTACACATGCGGTTGTATATATATTAGACTCGCCTTCGGCTCGCTGGGGGCTACGCCCCCAGGCCCCCATGATATACGCTTGCAAATTCTGGGATAAGAGGGATTTGGTGATTGGTAAAATTCGGACATGACGTCATGCCAGGAAATTCCCTGGGGGGAATTTAATGTTACCGGGGGGGTTAACACTTCAGGGGGTTTAATGTACACAGGAGGTTATCTGGTCATACCAGGAAATCCCGGGAGGGGGTTAATGTTACCGGGGGTTAATGACACACCCCAGGCCCCCTTTTGGGGTGTTGGCCAAATTCGGGGATAAGCGGAATTCAGAATAGTATTAGACCTTTTTTTTTAATTTTCCAGTTTTTATTAAAGTTTTGACTCTAAGGCCATTTTGTAGCTTAACCGTTAGAGATACGACAAAAAGTGACTGAACCTTTCTTGTCGGAAATTTAATTTTGTCTGTCGATTCTGCCCTCAGATTTGATCTACGACCTATGGTTTAGCCAGGAATGAGCTCGGGAGAGAAAAAGTCTGCACGGGTCAGCTTTCTTGAATTGTTTAGTATAAACATAAATAAAAACCGACCTTAAGGCAGTATTTTAAGTGGAACAGGGGGTTTAATGTCACCAGGAGACTATCTAGTCAAGGCGAGAAATTCCCGGGGGGGGGGTGATTAATGTTAAGGGGGTTAGACATCAGGGGGTTTAAATTCGTCAGGATATTGTCTGGTCATTTGAACAAATTCCCAGGGGGGGTTAAACGTTACCAGGGGGGTTAACACATCAGGGCGTTCAATTTACTCAGGAGGTTATCTGGTCATACCAGGAAAACCCGGGGGGGGTAATGTTATCGGGGGTTAATGAAACACACCAGGCCCCCTTTCGGGTGTTGGCCAGATTCGGGGATAAGCGGAATTCGGAATTATCTTGGACCTATGTTATTTAATTTTTCAGTTTTAATCAAAATTTTGACTTTAATGGCGTTTTACGGGTTAACCGTTAGAGATACGAGAAAAAGTAACTGGAACTTTCCTGTCGGAAATTTAATTTTATCTTTCGATTCCGTCGTCAGATTTTAGCTGCGAACTTTGGTTTAGCCAGGAATGAGCTCGGAAGAAAAGTTTGCACAGGTCAGCTATCGTGAATTGTTTATTATAAACGTAATAAAAACAGACCTTAAAAGGCAGTATTTTAAGTTGAACAGTTGGTTTAATATCATCAGGAGATTATCTAGTCAAGCCAGGAAATTCCCTAGGGGGGTTAATGTTACCAGGGTGGTAAACACATCGGGGGGTTTAATTTACTCAGGAGATTATATGGTCATACAAGGAAATTCCAGGGGTGTTTAATGTAACCTTCGCTAACGCTCATCCAATTCACGATGTGCTCCAGTAGACGTATACTAGTCAGTCGTTTTACTAATTTTAACCAAAGTTTTGATTTAAAGAGCACTTTACGGCTTAACCGTTAGAGATACGACAAAAAGTGACTGGACCTTTCTTGTCGGAAATTTAATTTTGTTTTCCGATTGTGACCCCAGAAGATTTGATCTACGACCTATGGTTTAGTCGGTACAACGCTTGGGATAAAAGTCTGCACCGGTCAGCTGTTGTGTAAACAGATTTAGTGTAAATAAATTAAAAACTGCCTTTATTAGATTATTAAGTTGATTAGGGGGTTTGTTTTCATCAGAAGTGCATCAACCAGGAAATTCCCGGGAGGGGGGTTAATGTTATCGGGAGTTATTAGAACGCGTGGTACTTTTATGGAAAATGTGTGTCTGTGCTACGAGAATATGTGTACAATAATTTTTATCAAAATAAAACGTTGATCAGGGGGTTTATATTACTTCGGAAATTTTAATTCCATACCAGAGTGTTGATAAGGAATCACTATTTCATTTTAAAAAGCACTCTGTCCCTATCTACTATTGAAGCTTCACTAACGCTTAGGCAACTCCCGATGTGGAGGGGGGGTTACAGTCACTCGTTAACGGAGTAATACAAGTCCAATCTGGAACCAGCATGAATCGCACTAATTATAGTTGCAACATTTAAAACACCTAAAATTGACGACAAAGAATTAGCCATTTATATCATTTATCAGGCTTACGGAAAGATAAACGACAGAAAGCTACTGGACCTTTTTTGTAGATCCTATGAATAGCCACTTACAAAAAGTTTTACATTTAAGCTAGGACCAACGGTTCGGCCACTATCGAGCACGAAAAGTAAGTTTTTAAGTGAAATTTACAATATAATTACGTTTTACGGCTAAATCATGGAAGATAGAGTAAAAGGTCACTGGACCTTTTGTGTAGATCGCATTATTTTGTATTAAAATCAAATTTTAACTCTGGGCTAGAACTAAGGTTTTGTCTGAAATAGAGCCCAGAAAACAAAATCTCACGTAAAACTCAAAAAATCAAAACTTTAAAACGCGTTATGCGGCCAAACCGTTGAGGATAGGGCAAAATGTTACTGAACGTTTTTTTGTAGATCACATGATTTTCTATATCCAAGTAAAAATCTGATTTGAGCTACGACCAACCGTTTAGCCGCTATCAAGCCCGGAATGTAAATTTTTAGGCGAAAATTTCCAAATATTTTCACTTAATCGCGTTTTGCGGTCAAACTAATGGAGATAGAGTTAAAAAGTCACTTGCCCTTTTTTTTAGATCATATTATTCCCTAAATCTAACCTTTGTTTTATTTTGACCTCCGACCAATGGTTTCGCCGCTATCGACCCCAAAAAACAATTTTTCACGTAAAAATTACAAAAAAATTGCACATAATCACGTTTTTCGGCCAAACTAATGGAGATATGGCAAAAAGTCACTAGACCATTTCTGTAGATCGCGGAATTTGCTAATTTGATGGGTCAATCAGATTTGAGCTACGACAAACTGTTCGGCCGCTATCGGGCCCAAAACATTATTTCTGGCGAAAAAATCTCTGGAATGTCAAATATTCGAGCGTTTTGTCGCTTAACCATGCGAGATAGAGCAAAAAGTCACTGGACCTTTTTTGTAGTTCACTTCATTTCTGACTAACGATTTTTCATCAGATCCGAGCTAGCTCCAATGGTTTGCCCGCTATCGGGCTTACAAAAAAGGCCTGCAAGGGTAAAAAATGCGCGTTTTTTTGCGAATTTTTTTGAGGGGTTTAAAATTAAAAATTCCCGGTTTTCAGACTTTTCCTGTTGGTTTCATGGTAAAAGGTACCTCCGTGCCAAATTTCAAGTTTCTAGCACGTATAGAAGTAGGTTAGAAATTTGTATACATATATCAGTCAGTCAGTTTCACATGCGGCTGTATAGTATATTAGACTCGCTGGGGGCTACGCCCCCAGGCCCCCAAAGTAAACGCTTGCAAATTCGGGGATAAGCGGAATTCGGTGACTGGTTAAGTCCGGACATTAAGTAAATGACAAGGGATTTAAAAAATTGACCTTTTTCATAGATTTTTTCCGGATTCGTAAAAACTTTTGACTTTGAGGGCATTTTGCGGTTAAACCGTTAGAGATACGACAAAAAGTGACTGGACCTTTCTTGTTGGAAAATTTAATTTTGTCTTTCGATTGTGCCCTCAGATCTGATCTACGACCTATGGTTTAGCCAGAAATGAGCTCGGGAGAAAAGTCTGCACGGGCCAGCTATCTTGAATTGTTTAGTATAAACATAATAAAAACCGACCTCAAGGCAGTATTTTAAGTCGAACAGGGGGTTTAATATCACCAGGAGACTATCTAGTCAAGGCGAGAAATTCCCTGGGTGGGTGATTAATGTTAAGGAGGTTAAGACAAGAGGGGGTTTAATTTCGTCAGGATATTGTCTGGTCATATGAACAAATTCCCAGGGGGGGTTAACGTTACCGGGGGATAAGTCTCCAGGGGGTTATCTGGTCATACCAGGATCTTCCCAGGGGGGGGGGTTAAGAGATTTGGTGACTGGTAAAATTCGGACATGAGGTCATGGCAGGAAATTCCCTGGGGGGGTTTAATGTTACCAGGGGGGTTAACACATCAGGGGGTTGAATGTACAGGAGGTTATCAGGTCATACCAGGAAATCCCCGGGGGGGGGGTTAATATTACCGGGGGTTAATGACACACTTGGGCCTTTTTTAGAGGGTATTGTGTCTGTGAACATAATAAATATTCCTCTGTCCCTATCTACTATTGACGCTTAGCTAACGCTCAGCCAACTCCCGAAGTCACTGAACCTTTTCTGTAGATCACGTGATTTCCTAAATCCCGTTTAAAATTTGTTTTGAGTTACGACCAACCGTTTAGCCGCTATCAAGCCCGGAATGTAAATTTTTAGGCGAAAATGTCCAATATTTTCACTTAATCGCGTTTTGCGGTCAAACTAAGGGAAATATAGTAAAAAAGTCACTGGACCTTTTTTGTAGGTCATCTTATTTCCTAAATCGACCAATGGTTTCGCCGCTATCGACCCCAAAAACAAAAGTTTCGCGTAAAAAGTTACAACAAAATTGTACATAATCACGTTTTTCGGCCAAACCAATCGAGATAGGGCAAAAGATTACTGGACCTTTTCTGTAGATCGCGCAATTTGCTAATTTGATGGGTCAATCAGATTTGAGCTACGACCAACGGTTCGGCCGCTATCGGGCTTGAAACATTATTTTTATCGAAAAAATCTCTGGAATTTTAAATGTTCGAGCGTTTTGTCGCTTAACCATGGAAGATAGAGCAAAAAGTCATTAGACCTTTTTTGTAGTTCACTTCATTCCTGACCATGAATTTTCCGTCAGATCCGAGCTAGCTCCAACGGTTCGCCCGCTATCGGGCTTACAAAAAATGCCTGCAGGGGTGAAGAATGCGCGATTTTTTGGGAATTTTTTTGAGGGGTTGAAAATGAAAAATTCTCACTTTTCGGGATTTTCCTGGTGGTTACACGTGGAAAGCTATCTGTGTACCAAATTTCAAGTCTCTAACTCATCTGGAAGTAGGTTAGAATTAGTTAGAATCACGACGGGGAGTTTTGTTTTTGGCAGGCCCTCTAGCCTACTGCCGCATCAATCAGAATGGGGAGTTTTGTTCTGGCAGGTCCCATTGCCTACTGCCTAATCAGTCACTACGGGGAGTTTTGTTTTGGCAGGTCCCCTAGCCTACTGCCTAGTCAATCACGACGGGGAGTTTTGTTTGGGCAGGTCCCCTAGCCTACTGCCAGTGTCAATCACGACGGGGAGTTTTGTTTGGGGCAGGCCCCCTAGCCTACTGCCAGTGTCAATCACGACGGGGAGTTTTGTTTGGGCAGGCCCCCTAGCCTACTGCCAGTGTCAATCTCGACGGGGAGTTTTGTTTGGGCAGGCCCCCTAGCCTACTGCTAATCTCAATCCGGTTCACTGAAGAAGTTCGCCGTACACGATGTTCTTCGCGTAGGCGACTTCATTTTGTACCCTTTCGGGGCGGACGAGGACAACTATGTCTTCCGGACATCGAACTCTACTGAGCAGGACGTACAGCTGGCCATGAGTGAAAACAATCAGTGCGAAGATCGACTCCGACCTGATCTATTGTCTGACCTTGGTTCTTGTGGCCGGTCATCGCGTATGCCAGCATCAGAGGAAACTGACGTCGACGGACAAGTAACGGCGAACCTTCAACGATCGCGAACCTAAAGATTATTCTAGGAATACCGATAGGTTGCGGCGTCGTGAGGGCGTCTGACGGTAATCAACCGATTGGTTATAGCCGTCACAATGACCTTAGTGCCGTTTACAAGGCCGTCAGCGATATTTAGATTCCTCATGATGAGGCACACCGAGCCGATCTTAAGTCGCAGCACGTGATCAGGAACACCCTTGCCTGTAGCCTGGTTCAGTAGAGGGACTTCAACAGCCAGATTGTCATCGTTTTCACGGTCCACAGTGTCGGCGCTTCGCAGCTCATGAAGGCGACCGTCTACAGAGTTCAAGATTATGTCGTTGATCTCTCTAACGTTCACGTTCAGAGTCGAGAAGGATCGCACGACGAGCACACTGATCGGGATCGCGGAGTACGTCGGCAGGAAAGACGGTTGAGATGAGCACTTGTAATGCAGTGACATACCTCACCTCGGCCAAGGGAATAAGTCTGTCACTCTCTCTACCCTCCCCGAAAGTTGTGGACGGAAACAGTGCCGTTGCCTACTGCGAGAAGGAAGTCAGAGTAGTCAACGGAACTGCTCGTCCTGTGCGGTGTCGTCAAAGAGAAGACGCGGAACAGTCGCCACAGACGCGAGGCCCGAAGTGAAACGCACGCGACGGCATCTGCCGTTCGTGCCTTTACAAACAACGGGTGCGATCTGCCGGAAATCTCCCAGAGCACAGAAAGATCTTGCCACCGAATGGCTCATCACGGTTTCATGAGATCTCGAAGCGAGCGGTCGAGGATCTCAAAGATGTAGCGATGGGCCATCGGGGCCTCGTCGAAGACGATGAGCTGTTGCAGCTCTTATCAGTTCTGCGCGCTGGGACCCGTTGGTTATGTTCCAAACGCCAGACCCGTCGCCCAGATCGAGCGGAAGCCGGAACATGCTGTGAGCCGTTGAACCACCAGGCATGTTTCCAGCAGCGATGCCCGAGCTGGCGACGGCCAGTGCAATCTGACGACAACTACGCACGTGTGCCAGTATGACACGAAGAAGTGACGTTTTACCATATCCCCCGGGACCATCGAGGAAGATTACTCTTGAGGATCGGCGGTCACCGGGGTTGTCGAGAAGGGAACGCACGTGTTGCAGAACGCGTCTCTGGTCTTCTGAGAGCTTTTGTTCCCATTCCTCGACAATGGCCCGCTGTTGGTGCTCGCCATAGTCCAACAGCTCCCTTCCCACTTCCGTCGTGTCATCCTGCACGTCGGGGAGACCACAATCCACTAAAGACAATCCCTGCCGACGTAGACTGCGATCGATATCGATCAAGGAAAGTGTTATACGCTCTTTTCGGGGTCAAGCGGGCTCCTTTCCAAGTGGTCCTCGCAAAGGGTGTCACGGAAGGAATCCCACAGAATTGCTGCAGGAGCACCCATATTACAAAGGAGCACGAAGAAGGAACGAAGTCTCGAAGCGACCATGAACCCAGAAGCCTCTCGCAGCGCTTCGCGGTACTCATCCTCGTCCTCAATCAAGCCGAGCTGACGACAAACCTCCTGGAACGTACGGCAATCAGGACCACCTCGTGACAGGAGGTCGGAGTAGCCGCGACAAAGGTGTTGACAAGAGAAGCATCCGAAGGTAGTAGAGTTCTCCACGATTAGGCGAGAGACCCAAAAGACCCTACATACCTTCCCTCCACGCTGGCGAGGTGTGATGAAGTGTTTCCCGTCTTGATGTTCATATATCGGTTTCTGTTTTTGGTCTTTTGTCATGAATAATGTAGTTCTCAAAAAAATGTCAGGTAAGTTAAACTGTCAAAAGTTTTATCAACAGGTCTGTTAAAATACAATATTAACTTGGAGCTTGATCTAGTTATCGCGGAGGTGAGATCACCGGGACGAAAACAGACGTGCTGTTTACCCTCAAGATGGACGGGTAGACACTCAACTGTCGGTTCTGACTTTGAGATTGGGAAGTCCAAGAGACGCCAGCATGCGTCGCTTGCACCAACCATTCTCTTAGTCACATAGTGTTCTACCTCGTCCTCTTGTTGCCACAAAGGAGTGACGGTGACGTTTTGAAGTGATCCACCCTTCCATCAGGTATTTGAATAGATACTTGATGACGCGACGAGTAGACGCAAGCTCCAAGTTAATGTGTGCTTCATACTTTAGCAGTTAGTGCGGCGTTATATGGCACAACCCATCCATCGTGAACAGTAACAGACCTGTTGCGTGACTTGATTTTACCAGTATTACTATAATCCCGCCTGTACTGAACGAAGCCTCTATCATCTACGTGGGTTGTCTGGCATGAAGGCTTAGGATAGAACTTTGTGCAGTGACCCTTCACAGCGTCCCAGCACAGGAAGTCGGTGCGATGATCAGTGCCACAAAGGACCGTGGATCATGTGCTGCAACACCAACTTCCTGAGTCTTCCACCGGCTTCTTCTTCCGAGGGGATGTCAGCGCGGATTGCAGAGTCGATTTCGTCTGCTTGTACTGGACCGTCTCCGTCAATCTTGAACACAATGTGGGCGTGAGGAAGGCCCCTCATTTGCATTTCGATGACGTAGGACGATATAGTTCGTGCAGCCGAACATCGCTCCGCTCCGCAGATCTCGAAGAAGCTCGAGGAGTTTGATCTGGAAGACTCTGCAAGCCGTGCTAGGGTCACTGCGTCCACTGCCGTGAGGACACGCTCTCTTGTTTTCCTCCCAAGTCGCGCTGTAAGTAAAACGTGAGGAAGTACGTTGGTGAACCCAGGCGTGTGACGAGAGCCATCGCGTTCTCGTAATGGATCTTCATGTACCTGGGCCCACCAGTGAACGTACTTGGGAGGTAAATCTTTCCAGGCTGTGCCCCACCCTCGCCTTGGACTGTTTCATCCCGAGCGATGTCGTCGCTAACCTGCCTTCCTGCCGGACCACTGCGTTGAGCGTCAAGAAGCTCGTTCAGTTGTCCTATCCGCAAAGCATTTTGGGCTGAGGACTTTGTGTGAAAATTTTATAAAACGACGAAGTCTCTCCTCTTCAAACCTAGCAAACATCTCGACCTGCCATGCTTGAGAAAGACGGCCAAGATAAGAGAAACGAGGATTGGAGAGTAAGAGACAACGTGAATAATTATATTGGGAAAGTTTTTTTGCCGTTGTTGTCCAGCATGCCGATGTGCCAACCCAAAGTGCCTTGCGGATATAGTAGTGGATACTGGAAGGGCTCCATCAGAGGACTAAAGAGATCGATGGTAGAAGGTCTTCCAGCTCCCACTTTCCAGACGGTGAGCCGTCGAGGCTCAGTGACTGCATCTTCGGAACTAAGCACGGCGTGCACCTCAATACCTCTTTGCCTGTCACCAAGAACATTGCCATGAGTAGCTCGACTTGTAATCTGGAATTCTAAGTGAGCGTTGACCGAGGGCTCATCACTCAGCCGGCGAAATTCATGGACATATGGGTTCAATGAAACCAAGTAGTTTTTAATGTCGTCCACTATGTCGCCATCAAGTGATCTACTCATGGCCATGTTCCTGCGTTCTTCGCCGTCGTCGATATACAGGCGGCACCGGTTTACGAATTGGACGTCACCGCCCGCAGTAACAAACCTTTGGCCGGGGGCGTCCAAGCTGTACACCTGGTGGTACATCCTCCCTTCAATTTTGAAGAATGATAGGCCACTTGGGTGCCGGTATCCGCCAGAAATTTCGAGGGCACATAGAGCAAAGAGGTCATTGTAGGCCCGCGCTCTATCGAGAAAGCGGCGATTAGAATAGAACGGTGCATTAAGGGGCGGTAACTTTGTCACATTATATGCGCCCACTCCACAGCACCACTTTTTTCTGCTTTCCTCTTCCTCGAACAGAGGTGCTTGGCAGTGAGGACAAATGAAAACGTCATCACACCAAAGACTTGTTTTTTTCAGTTTGTATAATTTTATGTCATAGAGTAGTACACCGCTCCAATATGCCATTGGTCCGTGGGCAACGATGAGGACGAGCAAGTGAGATAGGTAAGTAATGAAGTTCGGCTAGTTTTGGATTATTAAGACGAAACAATCTAACTCTGTCGTGACATGCGTCAAGGTGTCGTTCCTCATACCGATGAACGGCCTTCCTGTGGACATCAGGATGTTGTTCGTCGTAACGACGGACGGCGTCCCTGTGGACCTCAGGATGAAGCTGGTCGTAACGACGGGACGGCGTCTCTGTGAACCTCAGGATGAAGTTGGTCGTAACGACGGACAGCGTCTCTGTGAACCTCAGGATGAAGTTGGTCGTAACGACGGACAGCGTCTCTGTGGACCTCAGGACGAAGTTGGTCGTAACGACGGACAGCGTCTCTGTGGGCCTCAGGGTGTTCTTGGCCGTAACGACGTACAGCATCTCTATGGGCCTCAGGGTGTTCTTGGTCGTAACGACGTACAGCATCTCTATGGGCCTCAGGGTGTTTTTGGCCTGTAACGGCGTACGGCGTCTCTGTGGCCCTCAGGGTGTTTTTGGCTTGTAACGGTTCGTACGGCGTCTCTGTGGATATCGGGGCGCTGTTCAAGGTATTGAATTAGTTTATCACGAATAGTCTTAGAATTCCTTTTAATATAGTTTTTCTTTGCCTCTCTCACTTGCTCGTCTCTCGTACTTGCAAGTCGTTTGGGACGGCCACGGCGTATCTTTTTAGGCCTCCCAATGGCCTTGTGTTTTATTATACATTCTAACGGAGACAGAATCACCCTAGGGCTCTTTTTAAGTTTGGGATCATCAAGAACGTCCCACGTGGGTGGTGAATTGCATATTCTTGGTAGGATGTCAGAAGTTAGAGAATCAGACTGGACAACGTTGTGGGTCGGTGGTCGATAAAAACTCATTCGAGTTATAGTGAACTGTCTCGTCGACCCGTCAAAAGCAGTGTTAGACAACAATAAACGAAGCCAGTCCAGGATAACTCTCGCACTGGAAGAGCCGCGCCAAGTTGTTGTTCTCATTAGCCAGATCATAATTTCTCTCCTCATTCACTGGATGGGGATCAAACAGATACAGCTGCTCCTGGGAACGCCAAAAAGCAACTGTAACTGTTTGTCCAGTGAAGAGGAATCCAATGTTCTGAAGGCACTCGGCCATTAAACACTCCAAAACATTGGACAAAGACATAACGCAGTCGTCCATTATCTGATCGTTCAAGGGGGTATAGGGCATCATGTACAAATGTATTTTCTGCAACGGCTACGGACTGTCCCTCGATGACAAAATTAGCGGGAAGTTCATCGGAGCACAAGTACCGGTTTCCACCCATACGATTCTCATCCCACAATTTATTGTAAATACTATCGCCAGTGATGAGAATAGTATCGATGGCCGCTGTAGAAAATTCCAATCCAAGGGCCTTCCATACAAGGGCACAGGGCCGAAATCGCAGTGCATTGAGTGTTTTTGCTCCTCGGAAACAGCTGCCTCGTTACCCTGATGGAAAGAGCCCTTAGCAACGCAATAAAAGGACATAGTACCGTGAACAAGCGAATTATCACAATAGTTAAAAGAAAAATTTAACTTTTGAAGACTAATGTAGAAGTGTTCCAACAATACAAAGCCAAAGAATATTTAGTATCCGAAAATTCCTCCGTCCCTATCTACGAATTTTACGAAAGGATCAGCCTCTGTTTCACACTGGCCTAAGGTACTCTGTTACGTACCGTACAGAGCTAGCTAGCCAAACCCTGCATTTCAAGATTAGTAGTTAGGGATAGGACTGAATTTTACGACGTGAACCAAACTTTTAACTTTGAAGACGTATTGTCGCTTAACCGTTGAAGATATGATAAAAAGTGACTGGACATTTCTTGTAGGAAATATAATTTGTTGTTGGGTGTTCTGCCCTCAGAATTTTGATATAACCTCTAGTTCGGCCGCTATTTATTATTTACTAAAAGTCTGCCACAGTTAAAAAACAGCAATCCGTCCCTATCTATTAATTTTATATTATTCCGATTTTCTGGTTAACCGTTAAAGATACGGGAAACGTGCATAGGACCTTTTTTGTAGATCTCCTCATTTTCTAACAGACAAAGGAAAAACATTTGTACTATTGATGATCGATCGGTCGCTATCGGATCAGGAGTAAAATATTGTTGAAAAATCGAAAAGAAATTTTTGTTCAAAACGCGTTTTGCAGCCAAACCAATGGAGAGAGAGTGAAAAGTCACTGGACCTTTTTTGTAGACCTCATTGTTTCGTATTAAATTACGATTTTTTATCTACCCTAACTATAAAGGTTCCTCTAACACAGAGCCCAGAAACTAAATTCTGAACTCAATCTCAAAAAATCAATACTTTAAAACGCGTTATGCGGCCAAACCGTTGATGATAGGGCAAAATGTTACTGGACCTTTTTTGTAGATCACGCAATTTCCTAAATCCCATTGAAAATTTGTTTTGAGCTACGACCAACCGTTTAGCCGCTATCGAGCCCGAAAGGTAAATTTTTAGGCGAAAATATCAAAATATTTTAATGTAATCGCGTTTTGCAGCCGAAACCGATGGAGTTAGAGCAAAAAGTCACTGGACCTTTTTTGTAGTTCACTTCATTCCTGACCATGAATTTTTTCGTCATATCGAAGCTAGCTCCTACGGTTCGCCCGCTATCGAGCTTCAAAGGGCAGCCTGCAAGAGCAAAACAGGGGTCCGTTCGGGAATTTTTTTGAGGGGTTCAAAAGTAAAAAAATCCGGTTTTCAGACTTTTCCCGGTGGTTTGAAGAATCCACCTACGTGTGTACGAAATTTGGTGTTTCCAGCACTTCTAGAAGTGGGTTAGAATTTGTATACCCTATCAGTCAGTCAGTCAGTCAGTCAGTCAGTCAGTCAGTCAGTTACATATGCGGCTGTATAGTATATTAGATTATCCTGTCGTTGTTTAAGAATCTGTAGAGAACAATATGTAAACAGACTTGTCCTAAGATATAATTATCGATTACAATACATCAGGTAAATACTTTAATTTCCGGCATACATATCGCAACTGTATTATATGGTACTTAAACTTGTGCACAATTATGTTAACTTTTTGGTATATGTTCCGAAAACAAACGGCGCATTTCGGAACACAATAGAGATGGAACGCGGCTGACGGATCTCCAGTAAACAATAGACTCCCTGTCCGCCTGACAGACCGCACTCTTTTGTCGAGGCATCGTAAACCGACTGCCAGATGTCTCAATAATGATCTCATTGTAATCAAGACACTCTGATTCGGCGACCAAGTTACACCTTATGCCATACTAGTTCCTTGGGAACTTGATTAATCAAGGTGGTATAGTAACACGAATAAGTAGGACATTACACTACACCGTCTTTTTATTTTATACACAACTATACAATACCATATTTTATAAACTACTGTAAAATATCATCACTACCTTTATTATCGGTACGTTGGGTTTTTTATGAGTATTTTCTTTATTAGAAAAACAATTAATTAGAGAGTTTAGAGCTTAGCAAATAATATAATAAAACGATTGTGTTCGTGAATACCGTTCGACCCCCCATCGATTGAATTTTATTTATATAGAAGACTTGATCATTTGGACTGTGTTGTCATTGAGCGTATTCTGCGCATGTAAAACTAAGTGGTCGGCCATTTCAAACGAATGCAACATTGTGGTGGGTGTGACAAGACAAGGAAAAGGAATAGTGGATTATTAGAGAAGGCAGAATTCTATTCATAATTTAACCTACCAAATAGTTATGGAATTATATTAAAAAGTTCATTTATTTAAGTAAACAAACTCTGTGAATCTTAGCGATCGGAAATATTACCTTAAGAATATAGGGAATCTCAAGTTCAACAGACAGAGGCAGTTCATCAAACAGGCCTGAACAGAATTATTCATGAGATCAGTTTCAGACTCTCGATTGTTAATTTATCTTGTATTTGGTGGTCTGTGGTGCAACCTAACTGACATCGGCCAACGAATAAAATAATATTTTTCGTGCAATTTCTCATGGTATTTCAATGTCAAGTAAAGTTTTTGTCTATAAATCACCCCTTCACCCCAAACGTCTCAAAAATAACAAAAACAAAACTGGTCAGTATTTATTGGTGGAATAGTTCTATATTTATTATATACATGATTTTGTACTCTAATTAATATATTTAATCATATTATAAAGCAATCAATTTTATATATGTAATCATGTTTTTAAAAGCCATGGTTTTGTCCAGAAAGTATTTTTTTACTCTCAAAACCATGACAAAATCAAAATTGCACCTCAGTATTATGTTCGACGAATGTATGGCGTTGTTACAGAAATGGATATAATCTTACCCAATGTTCTGAAGACCAAAATTTAGTCGAATTTACCATAAGCATGATTTTAGAAAAGATTTAATATTCGTTTATAGTGTTTCATTTTAACATGAATGTTGTAATAAAATTATTCTTTTGTTTGCTTTATCATAAACGGTTGTGTTACAATGAACATTTATTTATTATATTTATATATATTTTTTTATATATACATTTACATATATATATTTATTTATATATACAGAGTGAGTTTTATGTCCTGACACACCTGGATATAATTTAAATGGTCCGAGATATCTATGTGAAACCTTGACCCTACCTATTATAACATTTTTTTTTAATTTTTCAAGTTGTTGAAAATTTTGCCCCCCTTTTCTAAGGGGGGGTTAAAGGGGGGCAACTAATCATTTTCAAATACAAAAACCCCTATCATGTGACCCCTCATTTTAAAGGGAATAAAAAAAGAAATCCAATAATGCAATTTAGAGGTCTCTACGTTTATTTTTACCAGATTTTTATGACAAATTTACATTAATAACATCAGTAACTGTCTTGTCCTGTTTATCGTAACTAGAGTCAACACTAACGCAAATTCTAAAAACAGTTACCTGTTTTAATGTAGCAGTTGTTCAAACTGTTCACCTTCGGCTGTTTGACAGTGTGCTAGACGTGTGTAAAAAACTTGAGACAGCATTCAAGAAATGATCTCTAGGAATTGTTTGAGATAAGATCAAAATTCTTTGCGTTAAGTCATGGACGTCAATTGGCTTTGTTTTTTAAACTAGATATTTCATGTAGCCCCAAAAAAAAGAAATCAAGTGGGTTAAGGTCAGGAGACCTTGCTGGCCATTCCACAGCGCCCCTTCGGGCCTATCCACCTTCTTGGGAAGACATTATTTAGATATTGTCGTACTTCAAGACCATAGTGTGGTGGTTGCTCCATCTTGTTGTAACCAAATGTTATCAGCTTCTTGTCCAAACATATTTTGGAGTTTAGGCACAATCTGGTTTTCAAGCATATCTAAATACTTCACAGAAATTAAATTTCCATCAATTATAAATGGACCGACCAAAGCGGTGATCAACCATTCCTGCCCAAACATTAACTTTTGAAGGTCGTTGTGTATGGGCCTCTAGATACCAGTGTGGATTGTTATCTGCCCAGTAAACGACAATTATGCCTATTGACAGCACCGTTGGTCATGAAAGTTGCTTCGTCACTAAAAAGGATTCTGTTCAGTAACTCAGGTTCAGCGTGTAGTTTGCCCATCATTATATCACAAAATTCAACCCTACGGTCATAGTCATCTTCACTAAGCTCTTGCACTAGTTTGACTTTAAAGTTTTGAATTTATTACATTTAAGAATTTTTCTTACCAAAGATTGGCTAATGTCGTGCTCCAAAGCAGCTCTTCTCGTAGATATGTGGGGATCCTCAACAAAGGACTGCATAAAATTTTAATGATTTCTCCTCGTCAATTACAGGAGCCCTTCCTGGCTTGGGTCTATCCTTTACAGAATGAGTATCATTAAACCGTTGATTAATTCTTGCCACCGTAAATTTAGTTATGAGATTGTTCCGGTTAGGAAATTCCTCATTGAATAATTCTGCTACTTCAGCGTATGATCTCATACGTTCTCCATAACCTCTCATCATTAACACAGTAAATTCTTTCAAACTCAGAATTCTCCATGTAGAAATAAAATAAGTAACACTATTTGTCAGAAAAATAACCTTAAAATGATGTTGTTAATAGCAACTTAACCAATCAGCTGATGAAATGCAAAGTGAGTAGTAAAGAGAAAGGTCAACAGTAGATTGTTGCAACCGGGTAAGATAAGAACAAGGGAAATTCCAAAGCATGTTGACTCATGTTACGATAAACAGGACAAGACAGTTAATGATTGAATGCTGTCTCAAGTTTTTACACACGTCTAGCACACTGTCAAACAACCGAAGGTGAACAGTTTTTAAAACACCTGCTACATTAAAACAGGTAACCGTTTTTAGAATTTGCGTATAGTGTTGACTCTTGTTACGATTAAACGAAAAAGACAGTTACTGATGTTATTAATGTAAATTTCTCATAAAATCTGGTAAAAATACACGCAGAGACCTCTAAATTGCATTATTGGATTTCTTTTTTATTCCCTTTTAAAATGAGGGGTCATATGATAGGGGTTTGTATTTGAAAATGTTTAGTTGCCCCTCCTTTTACCCCCCTTTAGAAAAAGGGGGAGTAACTTGAAAAATTAAAAAAATATGTTTATAATAGGGTAGGGTTCAAACTTTCACATAGATATCTTGGACCGTTTTAAATTATATCCAGGTGTGCCAGGACATAAAACTCCACTCTGTATATATATATATTATATAAAAGAAATATAAAATTATATATATTTATTCATAATATATATATATATTTATATTAATTTATTATAAATGTATTTTTGTTATTTTCTGTGGTGATTAATTATAGGCTAGAATTGCTATTTTTGTAATACTATTAATGTCTGTTGTGTTGACGTCCTGATACAATCTCCGATTACAAGGTAAAGTAATTAATTGATTATCTAATCAGGTATTTGTAATTTTGTAAAATCTGTTACTGTAAGAATGATAGTGTTCGTTGTAAATTTAAACATTTGTTATCGTGCTATGTATGGGAAATTCTTGATGACAACGAGGCTGAATAAGTATATTTACATAAAATATTAGGCTAGTTCGTTTGATATATTATACAAAATTACACTAATCTGAAGCTAAATTTAAAGTTTAAAAAAATATAAATTAATGTTTGATATGGGTTTTATTTATCAAGTGATTCTCGACTAATACGCTACGATCCATATTTTTTATTCAATCTGCTTGGTTGTCTAATCGTTAGTAAAGACTATCAATATCGTAGGGTTGTAAAACTTTTGTTTTTGCCTGTCTGTCTATCCGCATGATATCACAGCAACAAACTGACATATACACTTGAAGTTTTACATAAAGCTTTAATTTACATATTAGCAACAGTAAGGTAGGATTACAGTACATATCCTTTCATTGGGGTTCGGCTTAGCATTAGGAAATATCTTTACGTTGGTCTTATAAGTAACAGTGTTGGCTACGAGAAAATAGCAAAATAAATAATTGGATAAACAAGCTTCAATGATATGAAATTGTAGCATGCACCATATTAACGTATGTTGATTCAGGAAAGACAAAATCATAATAAAATAGAGTGACACGGAGATTGTGAAAAGTTAGTGAAAATATCTGATTTTAACAAACTCTTGAGCTGCAATATGTTTCCTACCCCATCGGAACTTCTTTGTTTAAACACTACTATGAAACCTTACTTAATGAACCAAAATTTTTAAATGTACCATGTAACAAGATATTTTAATAAGAACCATCAGCTGTAAGATCTGCAATCTAAACATTTTGTAAGGAGCTTCAATTTTTCATATACAAGAAAAATTTCAATGACGGTTTCGTGTCCAGCCACGAATTTTAGCTGAGCGTTATTGAAGCCTTAGTAAGCTGACAGAGTTTATTTTTTGTCTGCGGGGGTATGTAAAAATTTATTTTATGTAAGGTAATAGTCAGTCTATTTAATCGGAGGGATATATCAAGATTGTTAAAAGGATATTGATGGTTATTTACTCTGGATACTGAGATTTTTTCGGTTGAGCGATGAGCGATGTAAAACTTTCTTCTCTGTGTACTATTTTGTGTATGTCTTTTCTGTTCGAGAAATGAGCTGTAGTCTTGAAATCTTGAATGCAGCACTCGGGGAGGCCATTTAGCGTCTCGTGGTTCAGTGTAGTTCTGCCTTGCTATAAAATATCCTACAATTCATCAAAAAGAAACGCAAAGTTGGCTTAATCTAGGAAAAAGCAAATATCCTTTTAAAAGTACAAAAAGTCATTTAACCTAAAGTCTTCTCTGTTATTGTAATGTATTGAATTACAATAATAATTATTATACATATTATAAATTGTTACTGGCAAGTTGATGCCACAGCCAAAGACCAACTGTATGATCGTATGATGCTGTGACGTCATATGGGCGGTGATCAGTTTGAATTAAATGCCATTGGCTGTTCTCATCACGCCACCAGATCATACCACCACTACCACTTCCAGTGTGTCCTGCCCTTGTCTCTCTCTCAGTTACCCTCCAACCTTAACCGAGCACAGTCGATGATGTAAACTAATTCAGTCTTTTATTCCGATTCCCCGTAACACGTACACAACAATTGGCGACGAGGTATTAATGCGATCCCGCGAGTGCAATGCAACCTGTTCGATTTGTGCGGTAAATAATTTCTCCGAAAATTATAGTGGGAGGAAGTGTGTCTGTAGTTTGGCGTCACGTGGACTCAAAATCGGTACATTTTTGATGTTGGAAGACAAGGTCGTAAATTGGAACATTTCGTCTTTATTTAGTTGAAACAGTAAAAATGGCGGGAATTATTGGCGGAATCGGTGACCTTCGACAACAGTTGCAGAAACTTGGAATTCGTAATGTTGAACGATTTGAATTATTCGTTGACTGTAACAGTATTAGTGACCGACAAAAAGGTTAGTACGTTACTAACAGTCGTGGGTGTGAAAAACGTACAGTTTGTTACGAGATTTATGTACGCCGGAAAAAACCTTCAGTGAAAAGTTCGATGAAATTAGTGAAGTTAATTCAGGACCATTTGTACCCGAAAGCCATCATTCATAGCTGAAAGGTACAAGTTCAGCAAAAGGAATCAGCAGGAAGGAGAATCAGTCGCAGAGTACATCGCCAGCCTCAAGAAGTTGTCTGCATACTGCGAGTTTGGCGCATCCCTCAACGACTATCTCAGAGACAGACTGGTGAAGCGGCATCAGGAGTGAGTCGACCAAGCAGAGGCTGTTGGAGAGAGACCACCCTAACCTTCGACCAGGCTGTGAAAATCGTCTGCTCAGTGGAAGCGGCGGGCGGAGAAGAATGCGGCGGCATTGACAGTGAACGGCGGCAGCCGGGTCCAGCGGGATGGCAGCGCATCACCACCCACATGTGAGAGTCGGCGGCAGCCGGTTGGCAGCGCGAGCTACAACGCAAGGCACGAAGTCAAGGTGCAGTTGTACGTGCTGTGTGGGCAGTGTGGTCACTATAGGAAGCAGTGCAAATTGTTTGGTGTTGTGTGTCACAAATGTGGTAAAAGAAATCACATATCTAAGGTATGTCGATCTACTGAAATTAGTAAGTTACCAGGACAATCAGCTTTCGAAAGTTAAGAAAGGTATATCTTATCAGTCTAATTTTCAAAACAAGAAAAACAAAGATTATAAGAAACATAATTTTTGTAAATGATAGTTCAGAACTGTCAGATTCAAATAATTCTAAGAATTGTGTTCAGAGTGATGAAAATCTTGAGAGTTATGTCGAGGACACACAGAATTTATTTAAAGTAAATGAAACTCACGGTGAAAGAAATCAGAGTTGACCCAATTAAGATTAAAGTCCTAGTGCAAGGTCGAGAAACCATATTTGAAGTATGATACTGGAGCTAAGTGTCACAGTGTTGTAGTGAGGATTTTTATGAAAATAATTTTAGTTCTTGTAAATTGTTAGAAAACGACCTAACTTTGAGTTCGGTACACTAATGAAACCTATTTATACCTGTGGGCAAAGTTAATGTTGATGTTTGCTATGAGAAAATACATAAATGCTTAGATTTTGTATGTGATTAGAGGAGGTTCACATCCTTTAATGGGTCGTCGTGATTGGCTTAAAGTACTGGGAGTTGACATTTCGTTTTAAAAATTAACTTGTGTGTTATAAACAGACCTATAGATAACAAGGCTAATTTCGAGACAATGACGTCGAGCTAACTAATCAATTTCCAGAAGTGTTCAATGAGAAACTAGGTCAGTATACAGGCGAACCAGTAAAACTAAACTAAA